>NC_133209.1:9429334-9471834 GCF_958299795.1 Porites lutea
CGCTATGTAGAGCTATGAATGGTTATGTAGGGTTATGAAGGGATTATAAGGCTATTTAAAAAATGCAACTAGTGGTCTATTATCAATGCTGCATTCTGATTGGTTTTGCTACTACTAGGCTATATGTTACAGCCCACTATTAGCGAAAAGCGCCAGCTTTGAAAATCAAGACAGTGGCGTATGTATGGCTATGTATGTCTATGTACAGCTATATTTAAGCACAGAAAACGTTTTCTGTTTGCATAGCCTGATATAAACACGAGAGGGGTTGGGAGAATTCGAGACAGCTATTCAAACCCGAGACAATTCGTCTCGGGTTTGTATAACTGTTGAGAATTCTCCCAACCCCTCTCGTGTTTATATCAGGCTATGCAAACACAGGAAATAAACTTTCCATTGCTTTTATAAAATAACTTTCCCGAGAAAAAACGCAACACTCCTTGTACGGCACTGATAAAAAGATAACTTCTTACCAGTCGTAAAGTCCTGTCTCCGAAGTGTTGAGCGTGTAACCAGTTTTCGTTTTCCAAAAAGATGCTTTCTAAAATAGGGATTTTTCGCGCTTAAACTGTCAGCTTATAGCTATGTAGGGCTGTGTAGGGCTATGCAGGGCTGTGTATGGCTGTGTATGGCTATGTAGGGCTGTGTAGGGCTGTGTATGGCTATGTATGGCTATGTATGGCTATGTATGGCTATGTATGGCTATGTATGGCTATGTAGGGCTATGTAGGGCTATGTAGGGCTATGTAGGGCTATGTAGGGCTATGTATGGCTATGTAGGGCTATGTATGGCTATGTAGGGCTATGTAGGGTTATGTATGGCTATGTATGGCTGTGTATGGTTATGTATGGCTATGTAGGGCTATGTATGGCTGTGTATGGCTATGTATGGCTATGTAGGGCTATGTAAGGCTATGTAGGGCTATGTAGGGCTATGTAGGGCTATGTATGGCTATGTATGGTTATGTAGGGCTATGTATGGCTATGTACGGCTATGTATGGCTATGTATGGCTATGTAGGGCTATGTAGGGCTATGTAGGGCTATGTAGGGCTATGTAGGGCTATGTTGGGTTTTGTAGGGCTATGTATGGCTGAGTATGTCAATGTATGGCTGTATATGGCTATGTAGGGCTATGTATGGCTATGTATGGCTATGTATGGCTATGTACGGCTATGTATGGCTATGTATGGCTATGTAGGGTTATGTGTGGCTGTGTAGGGCTATGTAGGGCTGCGTAGGGCTATGTAGCGCTATGTAGGGCTATGTAGGGCTATGTAGGGCTATGTATGGCTGTGTAGGGCTGTGTATGTATGGCTATGTATGGCTATGTATGGCTATGTACGGCTATGTATGGCTATGTATGGCTATGTAGGGTTATGTAGGGCTATGTAGGGCTATGTATGGCTATGTAGGGCTATGTATGGCTATGTAGGGCTATGTAGGGTTATGTATGGCTATGTATGGCTGTGTATGGTTATGTATGGCTATGTAGGGCTATGTATGGCTGTGTATGGCTATGTAGGGCTATGTAGGGCTATGTATGCCTATGTAGGGCTATGTAGGGCTATGTATGGCTATGTAGGGCTATGTAGGGCTACGTAGGTCTATGTATTGATATGTATGGCTGTGTAGGGCTATGTATGGCTATGTAGGGCTATGTAGGGCAATGTAGGGCTATGTATGGCTATGTAGGGCTATGTAGGGATATGTAGGGCTATGTATGGCTGTGTATGGCTGTGTATGGCTATGTATGGCTATGTAGGGCTATGTAGGGCTATGTAGGGGTATGTAGGGCTATGTAGGGCTATGTAGGGCTATGTATGACTATGTATGCCTATTTATGGCTATGTATGGCTGTGTATAGCTATGTATGGCTATGTATGGCTATGTAGGGCTATGTAGGGTTATGTATGGCTATGTATGGCTATGTAGGGCTATGTACGGTTATGTAGGGCTATGTAGGGTTATGTATGGCTGTTTAGGGCTGTGTATGGCTATGTATGGCTATCTAGGGCTATGTAGGGTTATGTATGGCTATGTATGGCTATGTATGGATGTGTATGGCTATGTATGGCTATGTAGGGCTATGTAGGGCTATGTATGCCTATGTAGGGCTATGTAGGGCTATGTAGGGCTATGTAGGGTTATGTATGGCTATGTATGGCTATGTATGGCTGTGTATGGCTATGTATGGCTATGTAGGGCTATGTAAGGCTATGTATGGCTATGTATGACTGTGTATGGCTATGTAGGTCTATGTAGGGCTATGTAGGGCTATGTATGGCTATGTAGGGCTATGTAAGGCTATGTAGGGCTATGTAGGGCTATGTAGGGCTATGTATGGCTATGTATGGTTATGTAGGGCTATGTATGGCTATGTACGGCTATGTAGGGCTGTGTATGGCTGTGTATGGCTATGTAGGGCTGTGTATGGCTGTGTATGGCTATGTAGGGCTGTGTATGGCTATGTATGGCTATGTATGACTGTGTATGGCTATGTAGGTCTATGTAGGGCTATGTATGGCTATGTATGGCTATGTATGGCTATGTATGGCTATGTAGGGCTATGTAGGGCTATGTAGGGTTATGTAGGGCTATGTAGGGCTATGTATGGCTATGTAGGGCTATGTATGGCTATGTAGGGCTATGTAGGGTTATGTATGGCTATGTATGGCTGTGTATGGTTATGTATGGCTATGTAGGGCTATGTATGGCTGTGTATGGCTATGTATGGCTATGTAGGGCTATGTAAGGCTATGTAGGGCTATGTAGGGCTATGTAGGGCTATGTATGGCTATGTATGGTTATGTAGGGCTATGTATGGCTATGTACGGCTATGTAGGGCTGTGTATGGCTGTGTATGGCTATGTAGGGCTGTGTATGGCTGTGTATGGCTATGTAGGGCTCTGTAGGGCTGTGTATGGCTATGAAGGGCTATGTATGGCTATGTAGGGCTATGTATTGCTATGTAGGGCTATGTAGGGCTATGTATGGCTATGTAGGGCTATGTATGGCTATGTATGGCTATGTAGGGCTGTGTATGGCTGGGTATGGCTATGTAGGGCTGTGTAGGGCTGTGTATTGCTATGAAGGGCTATGTATGGCTATGTAGGGCTATGTATTGCTATGTAGCGCTATGTAGGGCTATGTATGGCTATGTAGGGCTATGTATGGCTATGTATGGCTATGTATGACTGTGTATGGCTATGTAGGTCTATGTAGGGCTATGTAGGGCTATGTATGGCTATGTATGGATGTGTATGGCTATGTATGGCTATGTAGGGCTATGTAGGGCTATGTATGCCTATGTAGGGCTATGTAGGGCTATGTATGGCTATGTAGGGCTATGTAGGGCTACGTAGGTCTATGTATTGATATGTATGGCTGTGTAGGGCTATGTATGGCTATGTAGGGCTATGTAGGGCAATGTAGGGCTATGTATGGCTATGTAGGGCTATGTAGGGATATGTAGGGCTATGTATGGCTGTGTATGGCTGTGTATGGCTATGTATGGCTATGTAGGGCTATGTAGGGCTATGTAGGGGTATGTAGGGCTATGTAGGGCTATGTAGGGCTATGTATGACTATGTATGCCTATTTATGGCTATGTATGGCTGTGTATAGCTATGTATGGCTATGTATGGCTATGTATGGCTATGTAGGGCTATGTAGGGCTATGTAGGGCTATGTAGGGCTATGTAGGGCTATGTTGGGTTTTGTAGGGCTATGTATGGCTGAGTATGTCAATGTATGGCTGTATATGGCTATGTAGGGCTATGTATGGCTATGTATGGCTATGTATGGCTATGTACGGCTATGTATGGCTATGTATGGCTATGTAGGGTTATGTGTGGCTGTGTAGGGCTATGTAGGGCTGCGTAGGGCTATGTAGCGCTATGTAGGGCTATGTAGGGCTATGTAGGGCTATGTATGGCTGTGTAGGGCTGTGTATGGCTGTTTATGGCTATGTAGGGCTATGTATGGCTATGTAGGGCTATGTAGGGCTGTGTAGGGCTATTTAGGGCTGTGTAGGGCTATGTAGGGCTGTGTAGGGCTATGTAGCGCTATGTAGGGCTATGTAGGGCTATGTAGGGCTATGTATGGCTGTGTAGGGCTATGTATGGCTATGTATGGCTATGTATGGCTATGTATGGCTATGTAGGGCTGTGTATCGCTGTGTAGGTCTATGTAGGGCTATGTATTTATTTTATTTTTATTTATTTTTTTATTTATTTTGTCACTTACAAAACCTTACACAACATAAGGAAGCCTAACGAAGCTTGAAGCTTATATTAATAGGTTTCCTTCAACTACCTAGTGAACTAAGTTCATGGCTGAGTGCAGAGTGAGCAAGATCAGAAAATTAAACGACAGATCGGCTATTAGTGAGATAATTCTTTAAATTTTTTTTAAAAACAGATATAGAAGGAGAGCTAATTAGTGAAACAGGCAACGAATTCCAGATTTTAGGTCCTCGGTAAAGGATACTGAATTGCTTTATATTTGTTCTACAAAAATGAGGTCTATATTGAGAGGCTAGTCGAGTTTCGTATTGATGGACTTGATTACTACTTAAGAACAAGTCATGAAAGCTATTAGGCAAAAGATTATGGTGATAAGAATACATAAAGGTAGCGACAGAAAATGAATTAATACTAAATATGTCAAGGACTTTAAGCTGGCTAAATAAAGGGGCGGTATTTGCTAGATAGTGAGCTTTTGTTATGAGTCGCACTAGGCGCTTTTGCAAAAGGTAAATACAAATTAGGTTGGAACAGTAGGTGGAGGACCAGGCGACATTACAGTATGTTAAGAAGGGATATACAAGGGAGTAATACAAGGTCATCAAAGTTTGGGATGATAGGTAAAAGCGGGCTTTCGCAATAATTCCCACACTTTTCGAAATTTTTTTTGAGACGAAATCTGTATGGCTATGTATGGTTATGTATGGCTATGTAGGGCTGTGTATGGCTGTGTAGGTCTATGTAGGGCTATGTATGGCTATGTATGGCTATGTATGGCTATGTAGGGCTATGTTGGGGTATGTAGGGCTATGTAGGGCTGTGTAGGGCTGTGTATGGCTATGTAGGGCTATGTATGGCTATGTAGGGCTATGTAGGGCTGTGTAGGGCTATGTAGCGCTATATAGGGCTATGTAGGGCTATGTAGGGCTATGTAGGGCTATGTATGGCTGTGTAGGGCTATGTATGGCTATGTATGGCTATGTAGGGCTATGTATGGCTATGTATGGCTATGTAGGGCTATGTATGGCTGTGTAGGGCTATGTATGGCTATGTATGGCTATGTAGGGCTATGTATGGCTATGTATGGCTATGTAGGGCTATGTAGGGCTATGGAGGGCTATGGAGGGCTATGTATGGCTATGTAGGGCTATGTAGGGCTATGTATGGCTATGTAGGGCTATGTAGGGCTATGTAGGGCTGTTTATGGCTATGTAAGGCTATGTAAAGTTATGCCATGTGTTAACTAACGGGGAACCACTATATGATGGTTACACCACGTACCTACCTGTCCAGGATCTACCTTTGGAAAGCAGCATCAATTTAACGCTGAATTCAGATGATTTCTGAATTGACGATTTTAACGGATTGTGGTTAATTATTTGCATTTTTCTCTGAAATAAAAAGATATTTCACTGAAAGAATTATACAGTGATTTTAGTTATACCCTAGCCTATCTCACATTTAAATATGAAAGAAATAGAATTTTCCACCCTTGCCGCGAAATTTTGAATTTGTCTGATTTTTAACAAACAGACGCTCTTAACATTTCTACAATTAACAGAATTAACATTATTTTTATTTTACTGTAATTAAAATGTTCACTGTGCAGTAAAAACTGTTTTTTCCTTACTCCCGGCTATTTTCTTCGAGCCCCCGATAACTCGAAACTCCCGACAATTTGAACTTTTTTCTTATAAGGTTCGAGTTATTTGTACACTGAACACGAAGCGTGTCACACAAACTCCAGAAAACAAAATTCACCATTGTTGCATGGAATTTACAAAGCAGCGGGAGTGACTTGTTTAACGTCAACAATTAGGCCACAAGTCAGTTTTTGTTTGTTGCTCACATGCAATTCCTTGATGTGTACATGTGCAAGGCTTGAAGATAAGAGATCCTAGCCGGGGAAAAAAGTAGCAAAATCCAAACTACATTAGAAAAATAGACCTTTATAATTATAAGTTAGACTTTAAAAAAATGTATTTTACATTGTATCGTGTGGAAATCAGCAAAATTTAAGACTGTTACATGTACATAAGCTAAAAGTCTTGTAAATGATTTGTCAATCACAAAATAGAGAAAATATTATAATGGCAATGACATCACCGTGTTGCCGTGGAAACGTTAATCAATAATTTGAAACTACAGAGACAAATCGACCTTAATCGTTTAAATTTGCTGTTTTTTTCGATTTGTGATATTTACAGAAAAGACAGGACTACCGGTCATTTAGTACAGCAAATTATTTAGTGCATTTGATTAGTTACTGAAAAAAAAAAAACGTTTCGTTTGAGCCATCTTAGCGGAGCTCAAGTATGACAAAAATGAAAGTCACAAGACAGTTCTGAAATTGAAAATTTGCATTAGCAGTAAGTTCAAGTGAACTATTTTTAGGCAAAACAAATAAAGGCTTACATATCGGTAATTGACAGGCAGATTAGTGCGTAAGGTAAATACGCGCGTAAGGTTCTTAAGTGACTTCCTCTAAAACTTGAACAACGATCACGTAAACTGAAGACAATCTTCCCAAAAGTTAATCCAGACTGGATTAGATTCGTATCTTACAGATCAATTTCCTTATCATTTGAGCGGCAGTAAATCACATCATTTACTAAACAAAAACTTATCCAGACTTGTTTGTCATGGTAATGTTATTATAGCCGCGTATTAATAAGCCTTATCACGGTTTTCGACGCCATCTTGACGAGTAGGCAAGTAGGCGTAAAATTATAGACAAATGTATAGAAAATCTAAAAAGCTATCGAGAACGATTTACGCGAATACAGCCCTTAAAAATTGTCAGTAGAATCCTCTACCTTGTAGCTTTAGTTTACAATTTATATTTTTTTCCAAACGGACGTTTTACGAAGACTATTCGACATCGGATTCTCATACAAACACTGTAATTTTACGCCTGCTTGCCTATACCCGTCAAGATGGCGTCGAAAACCGTGATAAGGCCTATAATATCCCATTTTTTTCAATTTATTCAATTGTTAAGCCGCTGAGAAAGGTTCGACGTCATAGTAACGTTGCAGGAAAAGCAAAAAATCAAACAAAAGTTAAAATAATAATAATAATAATAATAATGAAGGATACCGTTTACGATCGTCTCAGTTTTAAGACCAATTAAAGCAATTCAACTGAGATATACCTAAAACAAAATTGGGGTCTTCAACGGGAGTCAAACCTACGGTCTCTGCGTTAGCGCTTCAAGTAAAGACTTCAGTAACCCATAAAGGGAACGAAACATTGAGTGAAGATGATCGATGAGAACTGGGGAAATACAAATTTAAATGAAGGATAAATTCGTGGCAGTTGCAATAGAATTTTGAAGGGGCTCTGTCACGAGAATGTTGCTGTTTTAGGTCATATATGCTGAAGTCATTACCCAGTGCCGGCATTGCTCATACTGAACATCAATTGCTCCGTCAGAGATATGAAAACGATTTCATCACGTAGAACTAACGATAATAACGCGGCAGACTTGCAGCAATGTATCAAAAAGTCGCATAACATGTATTAAAAAATAAATAATAAAAATAATAATAATAATAATAATAATAATAATAATAAAAAACAGCGAGGGCAACAAGGACAAAACATTTAACTTTTTCTTCAGTGTACAGAAATTAAAACTGTTTAACTATATGCCAACGGCTTTAAAACGTTACATGTATAAATGGTAGTGCGCCGAGTACAACGTATATTTTTGTAACATGACGTGGTGTTTTAGTTCACATCTCACTGCTTTCAACCAAATGAGTTGTGTTGATTCTTAGAAACAGACGTGACCACGAATATCACACCCAAAAAATCTCTCCGGAAGTTCTTGCAACTAAAACAAATCGCTGGATTGGACTCAAGTCAGCTGAACCCAAGCAATTTTCAGATCTTGAAAAGTAACTCTATCAATATCCTTCCTTATTCTCAACTTGAATCGTCACATTTGCTTTTTTTTGAAGACTTCTTAGATAATATCTAAAAAATAGTTATTTTTTTGCCTTGAAAGTTTGTTCCCTTCCCACGCTTCATACGCGCTGATTTCCGTTTCCCTCTGATATTCCACATCACCGATCAAATTCCAAGTTCCTGCTTCCTCTAAAGGTTCTCTTACAACAGGTTGCCCAAGCTCTACTTTTGGGCGTCACAGCATCCAGTATAAGGGGGAGTATTTCGTTCAGTTTAGTTTGGTGAAAATCTAAATTCTTCAGAGTGATTTAACTTCACCCATGAAATAGGTCGTAGAATACTACGTACTATTATGCACTAAATATATTGTTTTCTTTAGTTTATTTGCAGATATTTTGCACAAGTTGTTATTGACTGTTTCACGGGTGAAGTAAAACCGTTCTAATGGTTAAAATACAACCATAGGTTACATTTTACAAATTCTCATGATCCCAAAATAAACAATTGCGGTGGCGTTGCAAATTACGTAACGCTAACCCAAACACTTGGATAGGTCAACACAAATATAGATTAGTCTGCGTGTGCTATGACAGAAATAAAACTCAAGATACTGAGCTGGTTGTCAGTTGATTTGAGTTTTAGAAATGGAGAGAGTCTGCACTTTAGTGGTGTTGGTTATTCTTATCCCGTGTTTTACGATACAAGGACAGGAGCAGCAGGGTAAGCACCTCCCATAAAACTCACCAAAGTTGTAAATAATATTTAACTACGCGTAGTAAGTAATCGTAGATCATAGAGTGCGTTCGAGGTTAGACAAAAGTTACAGTGTTATTTGATAAGACACTGATGTTCAGGAAGATGTCACAGGGTACATTCAAACTTTAGGTTAACTGAAAAGTCCCCACTAAGCAAAGGAAATACCGTTATTTGATATTTAGAAGAGATGTTGAGAATGAAATGCAAATCTGTATGAATATTTGCACAATGAACACGAAGCGTGTCACGCAAACACCAGGAAACAGTAAAACTCACCATTCTTGCATGAAATTTACAAAGCAGCCGGGGCGAGTTGTTAAACGTTAAGAATAAGCCACAAGTCTTTTGTGTTCTTGTTGCTCACACTAGTTCAAATATTCATTAACTTTCATGCAATTCCTTGATGTGTGTCGAGATTAAGTTGTTGTCATTGGCAAGGAAAAAAACGATTAACATGTTGCACGTGAGCTTTACTTTGCACTTTTTTTTTCTTTGGCTACCCCATGACGTAGTTACGAAAATGAAAAAGCCGAGAAACAACGAAAAATTTATTTCTACCACAATACATTATTACCAAAAAGTCAGCAGACTAATTATTTGACTTTTTAACTGAAGTTCTTCATTCAAGAAGCTTAAAAGAACAAAACAAATTTGAATTTAGAATTTACAGCGGTTTTTACTTAGCTCAAAGGCCATCCCAAAATGTTTCGTTTCCCATCGCCCCGTCCCTTGTGATGGTGGATCGGTCAGTCGGGAAAAACAAAAACAAAAACAAAAACAAAAAAAGGAAACAAAGAATCAACACTTAAAGGGGTCTGGGTTCCAGAGAAGACCGGGCTGCTAAGTAAGAAAGCCTGGTTACAAAGTCAACTCGAAAACGTGGTCTTTTCGACTTTCTATACTCTCTTGGCTCCCGTCAGGTTCAAATGTTGGATAGCGCTATCCACCGGACAAATCACTATCCAGCGGATAAGTATTAGGAAAACAAAGTGCGCCAGTCCACTCAGATATAGATTCATCCAGTGTAAGTGTGTGATCTGTCTTATCCATATGCCACCTCTTGATAAACTGGGACAAGGGAGTGCATGGACTGGCAATTAATTCGGTAAAATATAGATGAATTTATAAATCGATTTTTTTCTTTCTTTTGAAAAATGTTATTAATTAATTTGCCAGCGATATGAAAAGGTTTTAGGAAATGAATAATCGGTAGAACTGATACAAAAGCTTTTCAAAAGGCAGTCACCCGCAATTCTCTGTTCTCTCTCAATTCTCCGAACTCTGCGATCTAATTTACTTTTAGGAGTCAGTATTAAAGGCATCAAGTGTACATGACTCTATAGAAAATTTTTCCTCAATGCATGACAGGGATTTTGAACATATCCCGGTGCATACGCAGTGGCTTTCACTGGTCGAAAAAATGGATCTGCACAAATTTTATTCTCGGCAGATATATCGCAAAATTGTGACAATGCTGAGGATTAAATATGAGGCAAATGCCAAATTTGTTTCCTTATTTACAACCCCATGTTTTGGTATGTAAATATGGAATTTACCATCTTTGCCCCACATTTACTCTTCAGTTTTTATTTTTTATTTATCTATTTTTTTTTTTTTTTGGCGAAATATTCAGTGCAAGGAGAAAATTTGTGCAACAAGCTGGGCTGGGCTAGTGCCACACCCACATTGGTCTCCCTTAGAGGTTTAATTCTAATTTTTCGACGAGCATCCCCGTTACTTTTATATGGGAGTCCCCACCCCCCCGGGAAAATCAGCCCGTTAGAAAATTTCGTTCACGCACACAACCGCTAACTACACCGTTCTCAAAGTTTCTGTCAAAATGTGTGGGGATACTTTTGCTGAAAATGTCACTCTTCAAATATGATATCTTAATTCTGTGTTCGTTGCTTTGTTAGAAGCATTATGTCCAAGTGGTTGGTTTAAAGAACGAAGTTCCTGCTACAAGCTTTCCAAGAAAGTCCTGATTTGGCAAGCAGCAAAGAAGGCCTGTGAAGACCTGAATTCTACACTGGCTATAATTAGCTCAGAAGCTGAACATCAAGCTCTTAAACCTCACATAAGAAGAAAAAAAAAACGTACCTGGATAGGCTTGCAGAGGAACCCCCATGACAAAAAGCGCTGGTTGTGGGTGGATGGATCTCCACTCAACTACACTCACTGGGGTGACCGTGAACCCAACAGTATTACTGAGGAGTGTGTTGAAATACGTCCGTTTGGGTCTCACAACGGTGGATGGAATGACCAGGAATGTTCTGATAGAATAAATTACATTTGCGAAAAAGGTAAGGAAGACAGAGCCTGATATACAATGTGCTATGAATTGCGCCGACTTCGCTCTCTAACTCATCAAACCGCTAATAATATCTAATATACTTAGTCGGTACCTTCAGAAGGCGCGTATTAAGAAGCTGTGCGCATGCCTCATTTTTCCTTTTAGATGTCAACGAGTGTGCTAGTAACCCGTGCAAAAATGGAGCAACCTGTGCAAACACTATCGAAGGATTTAATTGCCTTTGTACAAAAGGATTTCAAGGAAAAATCTGTAATAAGGATAGGAGTTATAATTTTGTCGCTGATCTGTAGGCCGTAGTAATTGCGTACAACTGGTGAAAATATATTCTATAGAACGTTTTGGGGAATCTGTGGTTCACACTGATGGAAAATAAAGGTACACTGGAGATTACACCGCTCACCCTTTTTTTGTCAGTTCTTGCGTAATTCAATACTCTCTGGCTCCTTTACCGCTCCTCAAAAGCAAATACATCCTTGATGGTTTAGAATTCACAATGTTTTTGCTACCGCATCAAATTACAAGCTAGAAAAAAAAAAGAAAAAAGCTAATTGCCGGAAACTTCGACGCGAAGCTTCAAATTGTGTGACAGTCTATTGCTACCAAGACAAACAAATCATATTGCAATAATTATAAGCGACGGGAAAATACACGACAAAATCCATGAACTGAAAGGTTACATGATTGAAAGTTGCCAACTGGGTGGATGCTTAGACCTTAAAATTAGTGAAAAGTTGACCAAGCATTTGTGTATAATGATAAATGCCAAGAAAGATAAAAACGAGGGCCAACAAGGTGGATGATGTCAAAACTAAAGAAGATGGAGCATCATTGACGTTAATCACAAAATACAAATGCTTCAATAAAGGACGATTAATAAGAGCTCTGGACATAATTTCAACTATTTCAACATTATTGTTGTTGATGAACAGCAAACTGTAGACATATGCCAAGTGCGATTAATAAGTGTTTATGATGACGACGATGATGATGATAATGATGATGATGATGATGATGATGATGATTATGATTCATACAAACAATTAAATTGTATTATATTTCCTTTCCTAGTAGTAATCAAGCAAAGCCAAGCCTCCCCATACTCATCTACGTCATTGACTGCCAAGTCCCCACAAGTGCGTACCGTACCCCTGCCAATTATCAACCGTTTACCTGCTACTTCTTCACTATTTCATCCTAAAGTTATGGTATCTTCTTCTGCTCATCAGTCTTTCCCGTCATCGTCTTCTGCCCAGATTAAAGGTAAGGCGAAAAAAGTGTATTTCGTTAATGATGCAAGCTTCTCCTCAGTAAATGTACATTTTTTTCTTTTAATTCTTCAATTCAGAGATCCACGTTACTGTTCACATCCGGTTTTCTCGGGCATCCCCAAATCTGGGGTTTTCCAGATTTCATCCTGTCATTAAAAAAAAAAAAAAAAAAACTCTGCATGAATCAAGTAAAACCTTCCGTGAACATGTGCTGCTTGTTGCTGGGATACAGTTTTGAACCCAGGCTGACAATAAAGCCGTGCGCTTGGTATAGCAGGTTCAATTATGAACATCAATTTATCAATAAACGGATGCTCGCACTCGAAAAACCAGTTTGACGATAAAAAAAAAAGATTTTCCAGTACAGAAATTTGAGCTTCGGCAAGAGAGACTTCAAGATGCGAATCAAACAAAGCCTTCTTTTCTTCTTCTCACTCAAGAAATCATAAGAAAGTTCTGTTCGTAGAGTACTTAGATTTGGGATCCCCGTCGTAGGAAATGGACTGCTTCCCTGTCATAAAATATATCTTTAAAGCTATATCTGCTCAGTGTGACCAATTTTTAACTTAACAAAATTCACCAATTTGTTTCAAATTAGCCTTTAACCATATAAAATAGTCAAATTATCAGATTTAGCACGAAACAGGACTTTGCTAAGTGAAAAAGAAGAAATCCCTCCTGTTTAATGTCAAGCTCTTCAATTTTCGTTTTTCCATTTGTAGTGGCAATCAAACCAAGCCAAGTTTCGCCATGTTCATCTAAGTCGTTAGCCACCCAGGACACACCAGTCCTTATTTTAACGTCGTCAAATGACATCCATTTCCCTGCTACTTCTTCGCTATTTCACGAGGGTACGGTTTCTTCTTCTGTTCAACCGTTAGTATTCCCGTCGTCATCTGTTCAGATAGAAGGTAAGGCGCGAAATGTCTTTTTTCAAAGTTGCAAACTTTTCTTCATCAGTCAATATTTCAGTGTAAATTCTTCAAGTGCAGATTTACCACGTTTCAGTTCAAATTCGGTTTTATCCGATAGATCGGTGGAACCTCGTTCCCAGGATCCAAAAAAACCTCACTGCACTCACAGAATACCCCAAATCTTTCATTGGTATACCTGTGGTGCAGACAGACATTCGGTCGGTGTACGGTCATGTGATTACCTTATAATCTATAATTACCCTGGTCCCCTGGATTTGAGCACCCCGGGAGAAAACTTACTGCTTTCAAAAATATGTAGAAATAAAGCTTTAAAGTTGGCACTATCTGTACAAAAAAAAAAACAACAACAAGCCAAAACACAAACAAACAAAACAAAACAAAAAATGGAGGTTGGAAGGAATAAAAAGGTTGTCGCAGTTTTTTGTCCGATTGCACACATTATAGAAAGAAGAATGCTATAATTGTGTACCAGACGCAAAACATAAAAATGTCTTACAATGTGTGACCAGTTTTTAATTTAAGCACTGATTTAAAACAGTTTTTTCGTTTTTTTCCCTTTTTTAGTGGTAGTAACACCAAGACAAGTTTCACCATATTCATTTACGCCGTTGACAGCTGCCCAGTCCCCACAAGTGCGTACCTTACTCCCGCCAACACTTCACAATTATAAGGTTACGGTCTCTTCATCTGCTCATCAGCCTTTCCCGTCATCGTCTTCTGTCCAGATTAAAGGTAAGGCGAAAAAAGTCTATTTCGTTATTTGCCAGCTTCTCCTCAGTAAATGTACATTTTTTTTTCTAATAATTCTTCAATTCAGAGATCCACGTTACTATTCAAATCCGGTTTTCTCGGGCATTCCGAAATCTGTGTTTCTCTGGATTTCATCCTGTCAATAGAGCCTTACTTTCATTCGCTCGAATTCGTCGAATTAAAAAAAAAAACAAAAAAACAAAAAAACAAAAACAAAACAAAACAAAAAAAAAGAATCAAGTAAGATCTTCGATGAACATACGCTACTTGCTACTGGATAGAGTTTTCAACCCAGGCCTAAAAGCCTCGCGCTTGGTAAAGCGAGTTCAGTTATGAACATCGATTTATCAATAAAAGGATGCTCGCACTCGAAAAACTAACTTGTCGATATAAAAAGATTTTCCAGTACAGGAATTCGGGCTTCGGCGACTTCAAGTGATTGATGCGATTCAAACAAAGCCTCCTTTTCTCCCTCTCACTCAAGAAATCAAAAGATTCGGGCTCACCGTAAGCGTGGAGGAAATAGACTGCTTACCTGTCATAAAATATATCTTTGTATATACTTGCTCAGTGTTATCAATTTTGAAGAAAGTTACTAATTTGTTTTAAATTAGCTATATAAAATAGTTAAATTTATCAGATTTAGCAAGAAACAAGTTTACTAATTTAAAAAGAAGAAATCCCCCCTGTTTAATGTTAAGCTCTTCAATTTTCGTTTTTCCATTTGTAGTGGCAATCAAACCAAGCCAAGTTTCGCCATGTTCCTCCAAGTCGTTAGCTACCCAGGACACACCAGTCCGTATTTTACTGTCGTCAAATGACATCTATTTTCCTGATACTTCTTCATTATTTCACGAGGGTACGGTTTCTTCTTCTGTTCAACCGTCAGCATTCCCGTCGTCATCTGTTCAGATGGGAGGTAAGGCGAGAAAATGTCTTTTTTCAAAGTTGCGAGCTTCTCTTCGGTCGATATTTCAGTGTAAATTCTTCATGTGCAGATTTACCACGTTTCAGTTCAAAATCGGTTTTATCCGGTAGATCGGTGGACCCTCGCTTCCAGGATCTAAAAAACCTCACTGCACTCACAGACCTCCTCAAATTTTTCATTGGTATGCCTGTGGTGCGGACGGACGTTTGGTCGGTGTACGGTCATGTGATTACCATATAATCTTTCGCCCAATTACCCTGGTCCCCTTGATTTGAGCTCCCCCGGAGAAAAACTTAGTGCTTTTAAAAATATGTAGAAATATAGCTTTAAAGTTGGCACTATCTGTACAAATAAACAAACAAACAAAACGAAACAAAAGATGAAGGTTGGAAGGAATAAAAATGTTGTCGCAGTTTTTTGTCCGATTGCACACATTTAAGAAAGAAGAATGCTATAATTGTGCACCAGACGCAAAGCATAAAAATGTCTTACGATGTGTTACCAATTTTTAATTTAAGCACTGATTTAAAATATTTTTTTCATTTTTCTCCCTTTTCTAGTGGTAATAACACCAAGACAAGTTTCACCATATTCATTTACGCCGTTGACAGCTGCCCAGTCCCCACAAGTGCCTACGTTACTCCCGCCAGCACTTCACAATCATGAGGTTACGGTCTCCTCTTCTGCTCATCAGTCTGCATTCCCGTCGTCGTCTATTCAGATAAAAGGTCAGGCGCGAAATATATCTCACTTTAATGTTGCATGAGTTTCCTCAGTCGAATTAGTTTTGGAAATTCTTCAAATTTAGAGTAACTCGTTACTGTTAAAATCCGGTTTTCTTAAGGAGATTTGGGTTTTGTATTGTCACCTCTTGCTCAAAATACGCTTGATTCCCTGAATTTCACCCTGCTAAGAGAGCTTATAGCCTGCGTAGCAAGCGTTTTCGTGCGGTTTAGGAGCAAAGAACGAGGTGCGAGAGTCAAAGACCGCGCGAAAAATGGCGTAAGTAAAAGAGCGGGGAGGGGATGGGGAAGAAAGGAAGGAAACGCTTGCAGACAAACCCCGGGATTTTGAAAACCGCCCCCTGTCATACCTGAGTTCGCGCACCGACATTTGATGCTGTCATCAGCTGTCATAATTGACCAATAAAATGTTTGGCTTTCAGTGGAACGGAAATCAACTTCAGAGGATGCGTATGAGATCCCCAAATTTATTTTTTTGTATTTTGTAACACATGGACGGCGTTTATGTTGAAATATCAATGAATCCGAACGATCAATACAGGCTTTGGACATTTGTCGTTTTAATCCGTCTAACAGAATAGTCTATAAATAACCATCTGAGAGAATTCGCATCCCTCAAAAAAAACAAAAAAAGAAAAAAAAAAACACTAACGAGCTCGGCCCAGCATGACACATTGCAGGAAACCATCGCATTCGCGGACAAAAGAAAATCGCTTTTAGTTATTCAGGTCCAGGAGACACTTTGGAGAGTAAATTAAACGACCTGAAACCTAGCCTGAGATCATGCCCTCTCCTTGATCTCAGGTTACCTGAAACCCTCATTTACTCGCAAGAAGAGCCTTACGTTTCAAAAGAGGTCAAAGAAAATGCTCTTGCATTGGAGGGCAAATCTTGCCGACCAGAATAAACAACAACTCCCGAAAATTAACATACGTGTCACGTACCAGTACCGTCCTCTCAGTATGAAACAAACCTTTGATCGACACATGTCAACGTTGTTCGAATAAGCGAGCCAATCAGACAGTTTTCAAAATCGAGGGGTTTGTCTGCAAGCGTTTCCTTCCTTCCCCTCCCCCTCCCCCCACTTTCAGTTTTTGGCTCTTGTTTCATTTCTCGCGCGGCCAAAACCGAGATCCCGTTCCTCGGTCTTTCTTTGCTCCTAAACTAAACGGAAACGCTTGCTACGCAGGCTAAGAGAGTTTAGTACTTTTACTATTTTGGCTTTATCGAGAAAGACTCTGAATGGATGATCGAGTAAAACCTTTGGTGATCAGTTGCTGCTTGTTAATGTGATACTGTTTTGAACTCGGGCCTAAAGGCCGTGCGCGTGGTACAGTGAGCTCGATTATAACCAGCGGTTTGTCAATAAACGGATGGTCTCCCTCTTGAAACTAGCTAGTTTGACTAGTCCAGAAATTTGGGCTTCGGCGACTTCAAAGGCTGGACGCGATTCAAGCAGAGCCTCATTTTCTCCTGATCATCCAAGAAGGCGAAACGAGACTGAGTCTCCCACTGTTCGCAGGGTGTCTGGATTTCAGATCCCCGCGAATAAAATAGACTGTCATGTCATAAAGTATAGCTTTAAAACTGTCAAAGGTGGCACTTTTCGGTGAAAAAAAATAAATAAATAAACAAACAAAGGAACAAAAAAGTTGTTCCGATTGTTGTCAGATCACACACGTTAAAGAAAGGAGGATTCTATACTCAAGGTATAAAGTGCTTTTAAAGATAAAATTATTCAGTTTTATTTACGACGTTTCCCGTTCCTGTTATTAGTATTTTTTTCAACTCAAGTACTACTTGAAAACATCTGCATTTTGTTTATATCGCAAATTCCATGGCCCCATTGCCCCAAATTGGAATTTCGGCCTCACAACACACCGTTACCATATGCTATATTCCCTAAATAAAAAAAATGATATTAATATAAATAATAGTTGATCAGGAAATAGCAAATTAGTACAGTCTTTCGTAGACAATTTATGTGTTTGCTAAACATTTTCAGAACCAGAGACAAATCCAGTTACCAGGGAAGAAGGTAAAGGAATTAAACATAATTATTTACGTCAGTACCATATTTCAGTATGTACCTTCTGGAATTCGTATACAGTTTTATGGCAAATAATAATAACAATAATTAGAAAAATACAATAATAATAATAATAATAATAATAATAATAATAATAATGATAATAATAATAATAATAACTAGGAGTAATCGGAGCTTAGGAGAGTGCGTTCGATATGTTTGTTGAGGCGGAAGGGTGGTTGCGATGTAGATACATACATACATACATACATACTTTATTGGCTCGTCCCCACGGGGCTTTTCAGAGTCAATTTTACATTACAAAATTATAAACCAAGTACATGACAATAAGAATATAACAATGATAAAAGAAGACAAAGGTCAATAAAATTAATTAAATTAATTAAATAAAGCAGTCATTAAGAAGCTTTTGCCTGAGTAAACACTTGAATTCCGTCACGGATGGGCTAAGTTTGAGCGCAGGCTGCAACTCATTCCAGAGAGAGGTTGCTCTATATTGAAAGGTCCTTTGGCCGCTGGCAGTGCGGAAGAGTGGTATGTTCAAAAGTTGAGAATTTCTCGTATTCCTTGTCGAGACGGCGGATCTTCCAACGAGCTTTGATGTCAAATACTCCGGAGCACAACTCGTCATGCACTTAAAAACCAGAACAGCAAAACGAAAATAAAGTTGCTGCCTGATTGGTAGCCAGCGCAAGTCTTTTAAACATGATAAACATGATTATGGCATATTTTGAACGTAAGGGTTGCGTACAGCGAAACCTCTATTTAAACTGTGTATCATTTTAAGAACGTTTTCAAAAGATATCGTATGGTTCGGTGTCAAGTGCTTTTAATCGGAGGAGACATTGGCCAGCGTCGGACGTGTAAATGGAACATTTTGTTTTACTGGCGCGAGTTACAGGGCGCAGTTTCTCAAAGGCCGATTAGTTCTTAACCCGGGATTCTTTTTCTTTCTTCAAAAACATTTCTTCGGATAATTTTCTCTGTTATTTTTAACAGCATCCAATCATCAACTTGTTGACAAATTGAATTACATTGAATTTACTGGTTTAAAAGCTTTCACATCTGAATTCAAACTTCGCACTAACCCTGCCAAAGCCTTCAATGGAACGTGTGTGCAGCTCACGTCAATAACTTTTCCAGTAATTTGGTCGAGCGTGTTGATTTCAGTGACTCGAGAGTGGCGCTTCTGCGGACTGATTTGTAAGTTTTTTCTAATAAATAACATAGAGTTAAAGTGTTCGTTTGTCCGGTGCTGAAAATATCACAAGTCATGGTCAAATGGCGGTAATGGGTTCATGATAACCGTCACGAATATAGAGACATTAAGTGACCACTAAGCCCACTATGAGAATGTTAATGTAATTGCTGTAGTTACTGTAGTTGGTGTAGTAGCTGTAGTTGGTGTAGTTAGTGTAGTTGGTATAGCAGCTGTAGTTGCTGTAGTTGGTGTAGTTGGTGTAGTTGGTGTAGTTAATGTAGTTGGTGTCGTTGCTGTAGTTGATGTAATTACTGTAGTAGCTGTAGTTGGTGTAGTAGCAGTAGTTGGTGTAGTACCTGTAGTAGGTGTAGTTAGTGTAGTTGGTGTAGTTGGTGTAGTAGCTGTAGTTGGTGTAGTTGGTGTAGTAGCTGTAGTTGGTGTAGTTAATGTAGCTGGTGAAGTTGCTGTAGTTGGTGTAGTAGCTGTAGCTGGTGTAGTAGCTATAGTTGGTGTAGTAGCTGTAGTTGGTGTAGTTAATGTAGTTGGTGTAGTTGGTGTAGTTGGTGTAGTTAGTGTAGTAGCTGTAGTTGGTGTAGTAAGTGTAGTTGGTGTAGTAGCTGTAGTTGGTGTAGTAAGTGTAGTTGGTGTAGTTAGTGTAGTTGGTGTAGTAGCTGTAGTTGATGTAGTTGCTGTAGTAGCTGTAGTTGGTGTAGTAGCTGTAGTTGGTGTAGTAGCTGTAGTTGGTGTAGTGAATGTAGTTGGTGTAGTTGGTGTAGTTGATGTAGTTACGGTAGTAGCTGTAGTTGGTGTAGTAGCTCTAGTTGGTGTAGTAAGTGTAGTTGGTGTAGTAGCTGTAGTTGGTGTAGTAGCTGTAGTTGGTGTACTAGCTGTAGTTGGTGTAGTAGCTGTAGTAGGTGTAGTTAGTGTAAGTAGTTGCTGTAGTTGGTGTAGTAGCTAAAAGTTGGTGTAGTTGGTGTAGTAGCTGTAGTAGGTGTAGTTAGTGTAATTGCCCGTGTGAAATACCTCCATGGAATTCCATGGAAATCCCTGGAAATCTATGGAAATCCATGGAATTCCATGGAAATCCATGGAAATCCATGGAATTCCACGAAACTCCCATGGAGTATCCATGGAGTTCCATGGAATGCCACGGAGTTCCATGGAGTACCCATGGAGTTCCATGGAATGCCATGGAGTTCCATGGAGTATCCATGGAGTTCCATGGAATGCCATGGAGTTCCACGGAGTTCCATGAAGTAGTGATGGAGTTCCATGCAATTCCATGAAATTCCATGGAATATCGTGGAGTTCCATGGAATGCCATGGGGTTCCCTGAAGTACCGATGCAGTTCCATGGAATGCCATAGCATGTCCATGGAGTTCGATATGATACCATGCAGTTTGTACGAGAAAATCCATAGAAATTCAGTAATCAAGCAACTCATCAACTTGTTAACCACATGTTCAAGTCTGCACTTTTTATTGGATAGAAAAATAGGAAACATTTGGAAGCTTTCTAAAAGCAAAACAGTGCGTTTAGTTTAAATTACACAGACAATGCAAAAGTATTGTTCACCGACGCTGAAAGTTGTAGTAACATGAAGTACTAACTGACCGCTGACCAGCGGTAGAGCTGTCATTAGGGAGAGCTGTATGAATCTATCGTATTAAAGTATGTTGTGTTGATGCTGTCGTCTCTGTACCTCTTCGGACTCAACATGGTGTCAGAAGCGTGACCTTCCTACTAGCCTACAGTTGCGGAGATCAAACCAATCGGAGAAACGGATCAAATACTGAGACGAATTGACCGGTCAAACTTCACGCGGATCCTACGCACGTGGTTCAAAACAAGATGGCGGAAAGCATGCCATTCGCCAAACCACCGGAACCGCTGGAAATTTCGATGGGAAATCCTGCTCACTCGTGGGGAAAATGGAAACAAAAATTCGAAATTTACCTCAAGGCAATTGGAGCTTCAAAGAAACCCGATGAAATGAAAGTGGGGCTGCTATTAAACCACATCGGCGAGCCGTGTTTGGAAATTTACTCGAATTTCACCTACCTACCTGAGCGTGACGACCCCGCGGGAGGAGAAGAGAAACTTCCAGCCGAAGACTCCGACAACTACGCGACCGTTGTGGCAAAGTTTGATGAATACTTTCAAAAACGGGACCCTCAACTCATGCTGCGAGAGAAATTTTGGCTTCACCTCAAACGAGAGCCCACACAGACCTTTGATTCGTGGGTGGTGACTGTCAAGGAAAGAGCCGCCGAGTGCAAGTTCCCAGCCGATTTCTATGAGCAAGCAGTTAGAGACAAACTTACCTTTTCCTGCAAGGAAGACAATTACAAGCTAAAACTCTATGACGAGGGAGCAGCCCTTTCACTCGAAAAGGCAGTGAAAATCCTGTCTTTGAAGGAAGCAACAAAACGTGAGTTACACGAATCAAAAACCGCAGAGATTGAGAGCGTCACACCGCGAGGGAACAGGCAAGACCCTCATGCTGGTCAAGATACAGAGCAAAGGAACCAGCGAGACTTCAAGAGGAAGCCCTTCCAAACAAGTGGCCGGAACTGTGGGTATTGCAACCGCCGACACCCCCCGGGCAAGAAGAACTGCCCAGCGGCAGATACACGATGCAGCAAGTGCAACAAAATGGGACATTTCCCTATCATATGCAAGAGTGTACCTCCAAAGACGGTCAACGAAGTTCTTGCAACCGAGGATAACTTTAGCCTCACATTTGTGGGAGGGTTTTATACACCCACTAGTCCAAACACCTCCAAGGCCGAACCAGCAATAAACTCTCAAACCAGTAGGTCCGACCCTGGATGGCATGTCAACCTCAAGATTCAAGACCAAGAGACGCTGGCATGGTGCATCGACACAGGAGCACAAGTGTCTGTGATGCCTGAGCACATCTACAAGTCTTCATATGGAACACTTTCAAAATCTGACAGAGAACTTGTCGGAGCAGGGGATGTTCCTTTAAAGACCCTTGGATGTGCAGTCATGAACCTCCAACAAGACGAAACAGTCATTAAAGAACGAGTGTACGTAGTCAGTTGGGCATCCAAGTTGCTTCTGGGGATACCCGCCATCCGAAGTCTTGGTCTTATCCATGAAATCCCTGGGACATACAGTGTTAAAGCTGTCCATCAAATGCCTGATAGCCATCCACTCCAATCAGGGACCAAGGAGGACATTGTCAAGCAGTACCCATCACTTTTTCAAGGCCTTGGCAAATTGGAGGGTGAGCATACAATTCAATTGAAGGAAGGGGCCACACCCTTTTGTTTGACCACTCCCAGGCGAGTACCACTGCCACTAATGAAGCAAGTGCAAGAGGAGATCAAGCGTATGGAACAACTGGACGTTATTGAACCAGTGGATGAGCCGACAGAATGGTGTTCACCGATTGTGGTAGTGCCAAAGGCCGATGGCAGGGTGCGGATATGTGTTGATCTTACCAGGCTTAACCAAGCGGTCCGCCGAGAAGTCTATCAAATGCCAACAGTTGAAGAGACCCTGGGAAGCCTAACAGAAGGCTCAGTCTTCTCCAAACTTGATGCCAACTCAGGGTTTCATCAGATAGTCCTAAACCCAGAAAGTGCCAAGCTAACTACCTTTATCACGCCCTTCGGCCGTTACATGTTCAAGCGTCTTCCCTTCGGCATATCCTCAGCCCCAGAACATTTCCAAAAGAGGATGGACAAAGAACTCTCTGGAATAGAAGGGGTCAAGTGCCGCAAGGATGATATTCTAATCATCGGGAAAGACCAAGGGGAACATGACAAACGACTTAAGCAAGTCCTTGACAGGCTAGTCGAGAGGAAACTAACACTCAACCTTGAGAAGTGTTTATTTTCTCAATCCAGGTTGCCATACTTGGGCCAAATCATTGACAGTGATGGAATCAGGAAAGACCCCTCCAAGATCAAAGCCATCACCGACATGGCAGAACCCCAGAACATTGCAGACCTGAGACGTTTCCTGGGTTTGGTCAACCACCTTATGAAGTTTTGCCCAAATCTGGCTGAGACGACGAAACCCTTAAGAGACTTGCTCAAGAAGGAGAACGCGTGGGTGTGGGGCACAGCCCAACAAGAAGCCTTCCGACAGCTGAAAGTAGACATGGCATCCGACCAAGTTCTTGCACTGTACGATCCAGAGAAGGAGACCGTGGTCTCATCTGATGCCAGCAGTTTTGGCCTTGGTGCGGTTCTCGTGCAGAAGCAGCCGTCCGGTGAAATGAGGCCAGTGGCTTATGCTAGCAGATCAATGACCGAGACAGAGCGTCGTTATGCCCAGATCGAAAAAGAGGCCTTGGCTATCACATGGGCACTTGAACACTGGGCTGAATTCTTGATCAGAATGAGATTTAAAGTGGAAACCGATCACAAGCCATTGATTCCATTGTTTTCCACAAAGCTGATTGACGAGCTACCAGTACGCATACAACGCTTCAGGATGAGACTCATGAGACTTGACTTTGCCATCGCACATGTTCCTGGTAAACTCTTGTACACAGCTGATTCATTGTCTCGATCCCCCCAGGAGGGTAAAGCCCAGGAGCCTAAGTCATGGGACGACCTACATGACGAAGTCGAGTGCTATGTGAATGCTGTATTGGTAACCCTACCTGCCTCCGACCAGCGGTTAGATGAGATACGTTCTGAGTTGAAGAGTGATGACACACTTAAAACTGTGATGCAGTATGTGCAGAATGGATGGCCTGAAGAGAAACGAAGAGTCCACGGGCCAATAGCTAAATACTGGAGTGAACGTGGCAACATCTCCCTCCACGACGGCCTGCTCCTGAGAGGACGACGAATCATTATTCCTCCGAGGCTGCGGGCAGATGTATTAAGGCGTCTTCATGATGGTCATCAAGGAATTACCAAAACACGTGCAAATGCGGCCTCCTCAGTGTGGTGGCCTGGAATCTCCCAAGACATCACAAGAGTCGTGCAGAACTGCGCCATGTGTGAGAAATATCGCTGAGAACGCATTGAGCCAATGAAAGGTACTGAGTTTCCAGAACGACCGTGGAGCAGAGTTGGCGTAGACTTCTTTCAGCACCAGGATAAACATTATCTCCTAGCCGTAGATTACTTTTCAAGAGATGTAGAGATAAGTCAAGTGTCCAAGAATGTAAACTCTGCCCAGACTATCCTGCAACTTAAGAAGATCTTCAGTCGACATGGGATTCCAGACATCTTATTTAGCGACAATGGCCCCCAGTTTGATTCACACGAGTTCACTAACTTTTCCACAGACTGGCAGTTTCAACACATAACATCGTCTCCAAGATACCCCCAGTCCAACGGTGAAGTGGAAAGGGCGGTCCAAACTATGAAGGCGGTCTTGAATAAGAGTAATGACGAATACTTGGCTCTCCTGAATTACAGAGATACTCCATTGCACCACGGTTACTCTCCAGCACAATTGAGCATGGGTCGGAAACTTCGTACAAGAGTCCCCTGTCACCCGGAGGAGCTAAAGCCAGAGACCCCAGACCGTGATCACATCAGAAGGAAAGAGAAGGAGTACCGAGCTAAGATGAAATTCGATTATGACCATAGACACAAAGTAGTAGAGGGAAAGGAACTGTCACCCGGTGACCGCATTTGGATCCCCGATTTAAAAGAGGAAGGAACAGTGATTAAGCCACACGAGAGTCCAAGATCTGTAATCATACAGACCCAAAACGGACAAGTGAGAAGAAACCGCCCGATGACAAGAAGAGTTCTGGTGGGAAGCTCTCCGGTCCCACCCCAGAATGAAGACTATGAGAATCATGAGCCGATACCAACAAGAGAGAGGAACCCAGACGTATCCTCAGCTCCTGGAGCCAGCCAAGAAGACTATGTAGAACTACCTGTCCCTGGGGACCAACCAGCAGTGGACAAGCCCTTGCAGCCTGAACCGATGCTGACACGCCTTAGACCTAGAGGAGCTCTAAGAAGACCGGACAGACTTATCGAACAATGCTAAGATTAGTTTCACTTTAGGACACTGGAGAACTGCGTTGTCCTTATTGACATTTAGTTAACTTAAAAAAAAAAAAGGGAAGATGTAGTAACATGAAGTACTAACTGACCGCTGACCAGCGGTAGAGCTGTCATTAGGGAGAGCTGTATGAATCTATCGTATTAAAGTATGTTGTGTTGATGCTGTCGTCTCTGTATCTCTTCGGACTCAACAAAAGTCCCAGTGTAAGAGATTTTATTGCTAACTATAAAGGGGAATGTTTTGTGTGCTTAATAAAAAAATGATCTTGTTGAAAAAAAATTAATATAGAAAATTATTTTTTAGTAGGGCTGTCTGCCATTTATCTTTTAAAATCAGAGTTGCTTTTAAAATATGAGAAGATCACTGTTATTAACAACATGCAGTTGCTTCATAATGACACAGTGCCGCTATTCGTACAGGACCCGTACACCGACGTGTATTTGCTATGACATACAGGATCAAGTCTCTACTTGAAATTTATATGAAATTTCTAAGTCTCTTGAAATTTCTGATCAACAAATTTCCATGAAAGTGTAAGTCTCTTCAACCACTGTTCCATTTTTAAGGAAAAAATTTCAGTGTTAAATTTTGAAAAGAAGAAAAATTCGATGTGGCAAGATTGAGAACCGATCCAGGAGCGTAGAATCTATAATTCGTAGCCTAACCACTCTACCACGGAGTAGTAACTCGCTGCTAGGTGGAGTTTGATTTTATTCATATAACAACAACCGTTTCGAGTCAGTGCTTAAATAGACCTAATCAGTTTAGTCGGAATCCCGTATGAATAGCAAATACAAGACGATGTACGGGTCCCGTACTTATTTAGCCAGTGCTGGAAATGATCCCACTAGGCACGTACAACTTCTTCTCGGTATCGAAGTGTGTTTTGGTTGAGAGCTAAGATTTTCCCTATTATTCGAGTCCAACCTGATGGATGAGATTGCTTTGTATGGAGTATTTCGGCGAACCTACACAAGCAATATTAGAGTTTTTTTGCCGCATCCGTGGATAGGCTAGTCTGCTACACAGCCGTTTTTAGTGGGGAGGAGCGTTGCGTGACGACACTAAGATCAGACTATGAATAGGCCTGCTGCCTTTTTTAAAAGGTTCCCTCACCTGGGAGAACAATGCAATATTTTCCTCTCACTACTTAACTCTTCTACAGCGTCGGAATAGTACAATTAACTCTGAAAGGGACCACAATTTAAAGCCTTTAAAGACAGACATCTCCACTATCGTGCCGTGATTTGACGCCATGTTTGGTGCTTGAACTGGCGTCCAGACCTCCCCGCTTAGTGACTTACGCGATCACGTGGAGCTTTTGAACCAATAGAAATGGGTAGAAGATCAGTTTTCTTGGTTCGAATCTTTAGGCGGACTTCTGTGCAGTACGACAGTGTTGTGTAAACGGATTGTCTTTGCGATGAATGTATCCGAAAAAAATGTCATTTTCAACGCAAAATATCACTTGTGAGGTTGCTTACATTTGGCTTCTTTCAAATCGACTTCGATTAAACAATGACTCAGCTGGATCGCACATTAAAGAGGAAGGTAAGCTTAATATGTACACAACTCGTGCATGGTTGCTCAACTGAATTCGTCCGGTTGATTTATATGTCTCTGCTAGATTTAGAAGGGTGACTTTTCGGGTGCTGTTTATCGGTTTTCATATGTAGTTTCCATCTTTTTTGTTTATACAGATATGAATGTGGTCTTTCCTTCAAATTGCCTTTGGAATCCTTTGGAATAATTACTACTTCTGGAAGAATTAGAAATCCAAGACTGTACTTCGATGGACTGCTTCGATGTATAAGAAGAAATATCATATTTAGAATTTTCATGCCTGCTACGTAAAAACTATGCAAGAGACCGGATAAATTATAATTGTGGCTGACGCCGTTTTTTCCCAAGGATTAGGTAGGACTTTGCTATAACTAAATACCATAGTGGTTCTGATCGAGGAAATAAGTAGCACTTCCCTTTTTCGTCGCATTAAATAAAGCCATGTTTAAGTCTTACATACTGACGGTTTATGCATTCAAGTATTAGCTTATTTTTTTTCTCTCAATTATGCATCTGTTCGCCTGTTACGTTTCTTAAACACCAGGCCAAGATCCCTTCCTTTATATTAAATCTAAATTTTTCATTTAAGCTACTTCAATATGATTGCTGCATTCTTAACTGCAATGTATATAGTCACAAGTAAACATTAATTTGTTAAGCTACAGTATGTCAAATTTTCCTCCAAAAGCATGTTAAGTTTTGATTGATGTCTTTAAAAAGAGATTTATGCGGTCCTATTATTGATTAAATAAATTGCAGTGGACCAAAATCTGTTATGTTTTCCATTTGATTCACTGGATATTAATTTTAAATGTCTAATTCCTGTGAATTCCATGAAACTCTCTGGAGATCCATGGAATAATCGATGGAGTAGTTTCTATGGAATTGCATGGAACTTTTCCATGGAATTCCATAGAAAATGTCCTAATCCTCCATGGAAAATGTCGATGCAGAAATTTCCATGGAATTCCATGGAAATTGGTGCCCTAATGTTTTCCATGGAATTCCATGGGAAATGTCCTAATCCTCCATGCAAATATTTTCCATGGAAATCTATGGAGAAATTTCCATGGAATTCCATGGAAATTGATGTCCTAATCCTCCATGGAATTCCATGGAGAATTTTCCATGGAAATCCATGGAATTCCATGGAATTCTATGGAGGTTTTTCACACGGGTGGTGTAGTTGCTGTAGTTGCTGTAGTTGCTGTAGTTGCTGTAGTTGCTATAGTTGGTGTAGTTAATGTAGTTGGTGTAGGTGCTGTAGTTGGTGTAGTTTGGTGTAGTAGGTGTAGTTTGGTGTAGTCTGGTGTAGTTTTGTGTAGTTTGGTGTAGTTTGGTTTAGTAGGCTTCGTTTGGTGTAGTTTGGTGTAGTTGGTGTAGTTTGGTGTAGTTTTTGTAGTTTGGTGTAGATTGGTGTAGTAGGTGTAGTGTGGTGTAGTTTGGTGTAGTTTTGTGTAGTTGGTGTAGTTTGGTGTAGTTCGGTGTAGTTTGGTGTAGTAGGTGTAGTTTGTTGTAGGTTGGTGTAGTTTGGTGTAGTTGGTGTAGTTGGTGTAATTTGGTGTAGTTTGGTGTAGTTCGGTGTATTTTGGTGTAATAGGTGTAGTTTGTTGTAGGTTGGTGTAGTTTTGTGTAGTTGGTGTAGTTTGCTGTAGTTGGTGTAGTTTGCTGTAGTTGGTGTAGTTTGGTGTACTTTTGTGTAGTTGGTGTAGTTTGGTTTAGTAGGTTTCGTTTGGTGTACTTTTGTGTAGTAGGTGTAGTTTGCAGGTGTTTGTTTGTAGGTTGGTGTAGTTTTGTGTAGTTGGTGTAGTTTGGTGTAGTTTTGTGTAGTTGGTGTAGTTTTGTATAGTTGGTGTGGTTTGGTGTAGTTTGGTGTAGTAGGTGTAGTTTTGTGTAGTTGGTGTAGTTTGGTGTAGTTTGGTTTAGAAGGTGTTGTTTCGTGTGGTGTTGTGTAGTTGGTTTAGTTTAATGTAGGTGGTGTAGTTTGGTGTAGTTTTGGGTAACAACTACACTAAATACACCAACTACACAAACTACACCAACTGCACATACTACACCAACTACATATACTAAACCAACTACATATACTACACCAACTACAGTAACTACACGAACTACACTAAGTACACCAACTACACATACTACACCAACTACACATACTACACTAACTACAGTAACTACCCTCACTACACCAACTACATATACTACACCAACTACACTTACTAAGCCAACTACAAATACTACACCATGTACAGTAACTACACCAACTACACTAACTTCACCAACTACACTAACTACACCAACTACACTAACTACACCAACTACACCAACTACATATACTACACCAACTACACATACTAAGCCAACTACAAATACTACACCATGTACAGTAACTACACCAACTACACTAACTTCACCAACTACACTAACTACACCAACTACACTAACTACACCAACTACACCAACTACATATACTACACCAACTACACATACTAAACCAACTACACATACTACACCATGTACAGTAACTACACCAACTACACTAACTACACCAACTACACTAACTACACCAACTACACTAACTACACCAACTACAGTGACTACAGCAACTACAGTAACTACACCAACTACACTAACTACAGCAACTACAGCAACTACACCTACTACACCAACTACATATACTACACCAACTACATTAACTACACTAACTACGCCAACTACACCAACTACAGCTACTACACCAACTACACCAACTACAGCTACAACAGGAACTACAGCTACTACATCAACTACAGCAACTACATCAACTACACCAACTACAGCAACTACACCAACTACAGCTACTACACCAACTACATCAACTACAGCTACTACACTAACTACACCAACTACACTTACTACACCAACTACAGCTACTACACCAACAACAGCTACTACAGCAACTACAGCAACTACAGTAACTACATCAACTATACCAACTACATTAACTACGCCAACTACAGCTACTACACCAACTACAGCTACTACAGCAACTACAGTAACTACATCAACTACAGCAACTACACTAGCTACATTAACTACACCAACTACAGCAACTACAACAACTACACCAACTACAGCAACTACAGCAACTACACTAACTACACCTACTACAGGTACTACACCAACTACTGCTACTACACCAACTACAGCTACTACAGTAATTACATCAACTACAGCAACGACACCAACTACATTAACTACACCAACTACAGCAACTACAGCTACTATACCAACTACACTAACTACACCAACTACAGTAACTACAGCAATTACATTAACATTCTCATAGTGGGCTTAGTGGTCACTTAATGTCTCTATATTCGTGACGGTTATCATGAACCCATTACCCAAATGGCGCCGCTGAGCTTCACAACTCGGTAAATTTACGTTGTGGCATAACGGCCGCCGAACTAAACCCGGACTGATGCATGCACGAGTAGTCGCAGACATTTTCGAAAGACAGTGACGAACCATGCTGAAAAATATGAAGGCTCAATCCAAAGTAAGATTTAACAGCAAACTCCTGAAAGATGAACGCTTTGGACGATTCAGCAATCACAGATCGATGTACGCTTTACGAAGATTCAGCAAACGTTTTAAAAGATGAACGCTTTACGAACAATATCAGACCTTAGCAAACCTTTGAAAGATGAACGCCGAGGACACAAGAATCACCACATGAGTTAGCGCGTCAAAGTGAGGCAAAACTTAAGCAAGCGCCTCAAAGCGAGGCAAATGTGTGTCGACGACGACGACGAACGAAAATGCAATCTCAAAAAAACCTCCCTTATTAATTGCACAGGTCACCCAATAATGCACAAAACACCCAACACAAATTAGGGGTTGTGTTCTCGTACCTCGAACGCAATAATAATTATGATTAGTTATATAATCACAATCATAATCATAATAAATAGAACTGAATAAAATAAGTGTAGAGTACAAAACTCATCGTCGTAGACAAATATATCTTTTTTAATCAGTACATTGTTTACTCCGGCAGCCCTCAAGTGCCCACCACAACTGTCACACGGGGTCTCATGGAAAACTACAGACAGAGGAAGCACCGATAAAAAACCTTGTCCAAATGGAGCTAAAGGTTAGTTGATAATTTCATGTAATAGGTCTAGACGCTGTCTAATTTGGAAATAATTGGATAAAAATACAGCTATTTCAAAAAAGGATAAGGGAGATTGTACGACCGAAAGGAACTTTGGTTACGCTGTTTGATATGCAAAATTTGAAAAGTTGCGTTCACCTTACGTAAAAATGAATACACCAACTTTGAACGTAATTGTCTGAGGGTTCTTGACTCCGAAGACAAAATAAGCTCACGCTTTTTTCAATTGAAAGACGTTCCTCGTTTCCTCGTATGGACGGCCTATTGTCTCCGACTTAACAACGCCAGTCACGAGAACTTTAGAAATATAGCGCTCAGGGCTTTTCTTTTAGAGACGCCCAAGAAAAAGAAGCCTCTGCAACTGAATGCTGAAGAACATGGACAAACCAGATAACCCCGCCTTCGAGGGTCTTCACTAAATGGAGCCGGCATCGTTGACTAGCTTAGATAGTTGATTATTTGCCATCAATATTCAGTGGTATCATCTCCGTTCGAAAATTGCCATTTGCCGTTCTCTCCGACAACCTTTTTTGAAATGGGTGTATTTCCTAAAGCAGCTTTAAGTAAAACAATTCCTTGTACGGCTTTTTCGCCTTACCACACGGTAGAAATGATAAAAAGGAACCAGTAGCAATAAATTTAAACAATAAATTTCATGCGAGATGAATTTTAGATGACTTAACTGTAAACCTCACTAATACAAACTGTACAATTGCAGGCTATGAGTATTCAAATTTATTTTAAGGATATTAACCTCCCTCCCACCCCCCAAGTTTATCTAAGGTCTGGATCCGCCCCTGCATTGTTTATGATATCCGAGGCTGGTAGCGAAAGGAAAAAGAAACTTGATTGAAAAGACCTTTACATGTGTCTTGATACTGCAGAGCGAAATGACGCAAATCCTATACACCATTTCATTTCAACACGCGTGTTCTCACGCCTCAGTGTTGGTGTCAAGTGACGCCCTCGTACTAGAGAGCAATCCTTGAAACTCTTGTCAACTTTCCTCCCTTAGGTACTGCGAAGCGAAAATGCTCTTACGATGGAATATGGGAAAATGCCAACTTTTTAAATTGTAGGTCTGCTGAATATAGTAAACTCATTAGCAAGGTATGTAAATCAAGCCTAATTTCAGAGTGCATTTACAATATACTTTGCGTGAGATATTTGAAAAACGTCCAGCTCGGAGACATCCGTGTTATTTTCTTTTTTCTGTTTTTGTGATCTGCACAAAAATAGTTGTTGATGCTGAGTGGACAATGTTTTTTTTTTTGAAATGTTAAGGTGGCTCCGTAATTAATATAAGAGCATTTAGCTGTGACAAATTTGCCGTCGTAACTTTTTCGATTTTAACGCGATGGCTGCGAAACTTTACAAAAAACAACAGATATCATTCCGCAATTAAACGAAATATTCCGATTTCATTGATGGTAAATATTTCTTGAGAAATTAGCGCTTAAAAAGACCCTACTGTACAAAGAAAATCGCGTCTAGTAAAAAATCTTGCTGATATTTTTTACTGAAATTTCTGGTATCGACTTTAATTGATATAATAAATATGCCAAAGGAATTTCAGAAAAATCGTTGGAGCAGAAGTCCGTAACTAAAAGTGGCTCAAAATTCAGCTGTGAAATTGTTTTGGAATTTCAAAAATAAATTACTATCAGGAAGAAGGAGACACCAGTTTGAATTTTCAGGACAAGTAAATTCAGTGATTGCTAATTCTGAAAACAGAAGCCGATTGCCTATCGTGCTATTCTTTAAAAGGTACTTTTCAGTTTTAGAAGCACTATAAATTGCTCCAAACTTTGCTTTGACGTCGAATGACTTGTTCCTCGACATTTTTAAAATATCCCCTGGCAGTTTTGGTTCAAACTCCTGCTACATACATTTTGATGTATTGCAATGCATCCTCAACGGCTTTTCCTGCTGTACGTTGTTTCCAATTCAGGAAAAAGGTATTGGGATTGCAAGCTACCTTGTATGGAAGCTCAGATAGAACTGTCCAGCACCTTTGTTTATGACCAGAAAATAAGCACGAGCGGCAGCTCTGCGAGGAATTCGCACCTCAGCCAGGGGGGACGAATGACAATGATGCCCATGTCTGTGAACCGATCTGTATAAACATGTATTGCAGAGCAAAACATAATAATCAAGAAAAAAAATACCCATTCATTGAAGGAAGGAGTAACAAAAATTTCAGAGTTGTAAATTTATTCACGGGCAGTATTTTTGCGATAATTTTATTTTGCACTGTGATGTTATTCGGTTCACAGGCATGGTCATCATTGTCGTTCGTCCCCCCTAGGTGAGGTGCGAATTCCTCGCAGAACTGCCGCTCGTGCTGATTTTGTAGTCATAAACAAAGGTGCTGGAGAGTTCTATCTGAGCTCTGATACGAGGTAGCGTCCAATCTCAATACTTTTTTCCTGAATTGGAAGCAACGAACAGCAGTAAAAGTCGTTGAAATTGCATTGCAATACATCAAAATGAATGCAGCAGGAGTTTGAGCCAAAACTGCCAAGGGATATTTTAAAACTGTCGAAGAACAAGTCATTCTACTTCAGAGCAAGGTTTGGAGCAATTTATAGTGCTTCTAAAACTAAAAAGTACCTTTTAAAGGATAGCACGATAGGCAATCGGCTTTTGTTTTAAGAATTAGTAAACATTGAAATTACTTGTCCCGAAAATTCAAACTGGTGGCTCCTTCTCCCTGATAGTAATTTATTTTTGAAATTCCAAAACAATTTCACAGCTGAATTTTGAGCCACTTTTAGTTACGGACTTCTGCTCCTACGATTTTTCTGAAATTCCTCTGGCATATTTATTATATCAATGAAAGCCGATACCAGAAATTTCAGTAAAAAATATCAGCAAATTTTTTTACTAGACGCGATTTTCTTTGAACAGTAGGGTCCTTTTAAGCGCTAATTTCTCAAGAAATAGTTACCATCAATGAAATCGGAATATTTCGTATTATTGCCGAATGATATCTGTTTCTGTTTGCAAAGTTTCGCAGCCATCGCGTTAAAAACCAAAAAGTTATGACGGAAAATTTGTCACAGCAAAATGCTCTAGTATTAATTACGGAGCCACCTTAACTATAAAATATGACAGGATGGCGTTGGTAAACATAGAAAAGCTTCACACGCTTACAATGCAACGTTGGCTTCAGTTATTTGTTTGCAGAAGTTGTACTTCAACTTACTGGCCTGGTATGCCGTTTCTTCGCTTATCATATTGGCGATTACATCAAATTCCTATCACTCGTGACTTAAAAAAGGTTCTGCTTTGCTTCTTATTTTTGCACGTTCTCGACTTTGCGCTTACAATTTCCTTCCGAAAAAGCTGAGTTCTACTTTTCTATTGAAAACTTGCGTTACATTACGTTAAATGACAATTACATCTTAGTACATTACACCACAAAACTTACCGCGAAAGTAACTAGTACGCACACTCAGTTGTTAAAACTCGCATGACGTTATATACAGTCGACTCTCTCTTAATGGACACCTCTATAAGACGGACACCTCTGTAAAACAGACACTTATAGTTGGCCCCTGCCTTTCTTTACTCCCTTTATTTGACTTTCCATAAGACGGACACCTCTCTAAGACGGACTCTTAGTGCCTGTCCCAAAGGTGTCCGCCTTAGAGAGAGTTGACTGTAATTGTTGCCGTGAGCTAGAGGGAGAACTAATATTCAAAAGAACACTGATTCCGTCTGATCTAGATTACACACATTACTGTGGAAAAGAGTAACCCACCTCTTATAAATTGTGTCCATTTTGATTGTTTTAATACATGTAAACTTTTCTGTTTCATACGTACTCTTTTTTTTTTTTTTTTTTGCTTTTAGATGAACGCTATTGCCAGTGGATCTTCAAACCTTACTGTCCCCCAAGTTCTAGCTCAACTGAAAAATGTAACTAAACCGATCATAAATTCCCCAGAAAGGCCATCACAGATTTACGGAAGGGATTTAATTGCAGCAGTGGAAATCCTAGCTCAAATAACACAGTATAGCAAACACCGCAACGTGAGTTCTAAGGAAGATTTCCAGAATATTGCACACGTGGCCAGTAATTTGTTAGAACCAGTAAATAGCCGCACTTGGATGGCCCTGGACAAGGTAATTCGGCTGTTATGATTTATCAGAGACACATCAGTAAACTTTAATCAAAATCGCTGTTGTCGGCGGACGCGAAGTCCATCAGTGATAACTAGGGGCATTTAAAGAAATACATCGTGCTAGCTGGGGACGTCCTATAACTTGCTAGATTTTGGCGTAGTCGAGAAAGTCTCTGTGTGAACCGAGTATGATGTTTGTTGAGCATGCGCTGCTTGTTGCTGGGATACGCTTTTGAACTTAGGACTACACAGTAATTGGCGAGGGATTGGTGTAGTGGGCTCTTTTACGAAGATCGATTGAATAGAAACGGATGCTCGCGGTCAGAAAACCACTTTAACGACGTAGAAGATCAAGATTTAGTTGTCTAGAAGTTCGGGTTTCGGCGACCTCAAAGACGTGCCTAGATTCAGGCAGAGCCTCCTTTTCTCCTTCTCACCCAAGATGCCACAAAGAATCCCTGCTTGCTTCATGACTAAGAAATATTACTAGCTAATAGACATACCCAGTGGTCAAACATGCTAGTCTGCAATTAACTTGAGATCAATTACCCCTACAAAGTTCAATGATACAAGCTTTTGGTTTTGTTTGTTTGCTTTTTTCGTTTTTTGTAAACCCAGTGAAACTCGTTGGCACAATCAAGATTAGGCCATTTTACCCATGCGCAAAAAAAAAAAGAGTTTCAAGAATAGCAAAATGCTTTAAGACGGTCATATAACTTTAAAATCCTAGTGTAGTGTTTAGTTAAATCCATGATGGTGGCCATATTGAATGACGTCACAGGTAGCTAATAGCACCTAAACAATCAAAGTTTTCTTGATACCTACCACCAAGGAAAACAAAATTATATCTACTCTAATATTTTGAGTGACCTGTACGTGAGATCTCCGTTAATGTTAGAACAAGATTAAAGTCAGTATTCTTCTAACGTCTAAGTCTTTTTTTTTCTGCCATTAGGCCCATAAAAACAAGAGTCTAATCCTACTCTCAACATTGGATAGTTATGGAATGGAAGTCCCTCTCTCATGTGAGATGTCTGGAAAACCCAACTCGGTGGAAGCCAAAAACCTTCTGATGATGATTGAAGATCGGAATTGTTCGGTTTCGGTATGGAGATCAAGATTTTGTTCTGACAAATTTTTTTCTGTTGAGGCAACCAACGAAAAGTCAGTTGAATGTACAAATCAGTGTTTTTAGCGTTGGGAATTTGTAGATATTTTAATAAAAATATAGATATAAAGATGAGAACCAGAATGGAAATAATAATAATGATATTAGGAAGCACCTTTGCCGAGAGGTCAGCGCTTTGGACTCGCAATCCGGTGGTCTCGAGTTCGAGTCCCCTTCTGGCGACTTGCTGGATTTCTTCTCGGTCGTCCCGAGTTTAAAACCTCGACCACTTTTGCAAATTAAAAGCCAACTGGTTGAATCTGCTGCCAGTTGGGTTTTGTATTTGAATTACTTGTTTCTAAATATTTAAGCGGAGTGCCTATAAACGAGCTGGATAAGCTAAAAAAAAAAACGAGCCTTGTTTTTAATATTAATGATTTTACTCTTTTCATGCAGAGATCAAGAGGCAACGACAGTTATATTTCATACAGTAACACTACAATCTATTTACCTTCAACCGTCTTTTCATCTCCAAACTCCCGGGCTGTAACTGTCATATATCTTACGTTAAACGACATTCTAGCACTCCCAAAGGAAAATGCAGACGAGGATGACAAGCGCATTTTAGCCGATACTACGATCGTCTCTACAGTAGTTCGTCCCAAGCCTCCAGCTGTCTTACGTGACCCCGTCAAGATTGTGCTAAAGAACCGAAAGGTACACGAAATTAGATTTTATTTTTTCATAAGTGGAGTATACCTATAATCGTTCACCTTTTATCTTTCAACTCGAACACAAAGAGGTTGTTGATTGGTGTAACTATTTTAAACAAAGACAGTGCACCTTTGGCCTTTCATACCAGGGTTTTAGTGTGTTTAATCAAATGGTGACGGGTGAAATTAGGGAGTAATTTCATTTGCGTTTTGTCCAAATTCTAATAATTTTATAATTTGGGCAAAACGCAAGTGAAAACATTCCCTAATTTCAGGGGTGAACCATTGGATTTATTACCTATTAATATCATGGATGACAACGTTCACAATCGTAGGTTTTTGGCTAGTTTATAAAATTGAATATCGATCGAGAACTCCACAGCGCTTTAAAAGTTTGGCTTAAGTTCAGAATTTTCAGAATTTTCGAAAAGAAAAAAAACCTAATAGAATTCTTCTTGATAAACCCTTTCGTGTGTTTATATAGGTGTTTCTTAAATGTCTTTTAATGCCCAGAAATCTTCATTCACAAGATTTTAAAACTTTGCCGCCTGCTAGCCGCCATCTTGGCACTGACACGTAATCGGAACGTTGCCATGGCAATTTTGTAATTTCACATGTGAAATTATATATTAACCCTGAAATTTCGCCCCATGATATTAGTAAAATAAGTAACCAGCGTGGGGGACAGGGAAATTTGGAGAATTGTGCGTACCTCTGAAAAACATTCTGGCGACGCCAGTGGATATTTATACTGTTTGCGTAAATTCTTTAATTTATTTTTTGTTGTTGTTGTTTCTAGTTGTTGTTGTAAGCTTTTAGCAAACCTTTTGTAAAAAGCCATGGAATTGAAAAGTCTGACAAATTTTCTGCTTTTATTTAATCGCTGAAAGGTGAACACTACTTCACGAAAACGGTGCGTATTTTGGCGGCCCGACGAAGCAGCCATCTGGGGAACAAGCGGTTGTACACTTGTGCCCAGTGAATCGAACGCGTCCTTCACAACATGTAAATGCAATCATCTTACAATCTTTGCGGCCCTTGTGGATCCATACGGAAGACCGGTACGTTAATAGCAAAAGAAAGATATATATTCTAATCAAGATATTCAAGGATTAAACCATATTCGAGACCTTGACAAATGAATTTGGTGTGTTTTTAAGCTGACCCTACAATGAATGGTGCAATGACATCATATGACTGGCATCCATTTTGAAGTCGCCATATAGACCTCTTTCATAATGGCGGATCATTAATAAGTAAATTCTTTTTTGAGTATGACGAGTAAGCCTTTTTGACCTCATTCGCATTAGCATTAGCAAAACACAAAAATCGGAATTGTCACTTACTTTTTAACGTATAAAAGAATAATTAAATGGGCTGCTAATATGAAAGAGGTCTTTTAGATATCCTGGGTTGCAAGAAGCGTCAATTGCCATAATTAAATACTGTCAATCCTTTATGTGCGACCATTTCTCGTAAGCTGGTAAGCGACCACTCATCCTAAGTGACCACCCTAATTCAGTTTAAGCATTACAATTGCAACGTCTCCTGAGCATTATCTCAGTTTTTCTATGCGAGCGCCTCTTTTAATAAAACGCCGTTAAAAATTGCATTTGAATATAATTAACTGAACTCGCCAAGTCTTCATTTTACTATAAGGTAATATTAAACAACGGAATCTGAAGGACTATTCCATGGGGCGTTTCTAAAACGCTGTAAAACACATTCTGCACATATTCGCGTCTGCCTTCAAATTTCGCCATTGCATTGTGTCCTGCAGTCTTTTCACTGAGATCTATAAGTACAACAAGTACCTGGGCGAAGCACTAATTAAAAGTAGCAAATAGGTTTTTCATACCACAGAAACTGAGATACGCTTCGGCCAATTAAATCTATTATTAGTTGGGAGGGGTAAATTTCCTGCCATTTTGATGCAAAACGAAACTGCAAATTACACATTCAAGTACAGCATAAACAGGGCTATCATACGGTATGCGTCATCTCGTTACTAAAGGAAATTTTTCAAAACGGACAACCTAAGCAGTAACAGGATTTAGTCACTATCCTACCCGGCCTTTTCTTTTGGCTAAAATCTTTCTAAGAGCGGTATTTGGCTTGTAAAAAAGTGCCTTCAGTAACATAGATGTAGCTAACAACCAGATTTTATCTTAATACATGTCACAGGAAAAAGGAAGCCACAAGGAAGCCCTGGAAATCATTTCCATTGTTGGTTGTTCCATTTCTTTGGTAGCTGTAATTCTTACCATCATTTTGTTGACCTGCTTTTCCCGACCACTTGAGGCAGGAGTTAAAGTGCTCATTAACTTGTGTGCTGCAATTGCAATCACCTGCGTGCTGGTAATATTTGAAGGATTGGCAAGAAGGAAGGTGGGCGGCGCATTTAAATCGTTTAAGAAATAAGGTGGTTCGTAGTTAATAACATGCCAAATAATAGGTTTAGGCGGAATATGTTAGTAGGCATCGTACACTGTAGTTTCATTTAAGTTAGACAATTCAGCAGTTAAATTTCGGGAAAAAACAAACAAACAAACAAAACAAAACACAAAGGATTGTAAGTATGTGTGTAATTATGTTCATCTAATCCTATTGGCGGTATTTTACTCTACTTGAATATGGTTAGGAACCATTTGATAGTTACAAACTAACGCCATAATAAATCAGTATACAAGAACACGAAACAGTTCAATTTTGTTCTTCCCAGCCAAAGTTTCTATCCTTTGTTGTTTATTAATCGTCTTTAGATTGAAGGGTAAGTGATTGGATTGATTCTCCAGGAAAGGTGAAGCTTGCTATAATGATTTTTTGTTTTATGACTCCTAGGCTGTTTGTCCTGTAGTGGCCGGGTTATTGCATTACTTCGCACTGGCTTTATTCTCGTGGATGCTTTGTGAGGGTATATTACATTACCTTAAGGTCGTTAAACCGCTGAAATATGGCTTTGCCGTTGACGACTACGTGAAGTACTTTTACATGTGTGGATGGGGTGAGTTTCTAAAAGCTGTTTAATCTACGTCCCTGCAAGAACAACCCAAATTATCAAATTTTGTGTTTCTCATTTCATGTCCTTAATAACCTAAGGGAAAGTTCATTTAATATGACAAGGGGGGGGGGGGGGGATGAAGATATTGAAACTCGAAGGTTGAAATTTGAGCAGCCCCCCTCGCTAGCGGTTCAATTTTTTAGGAGCCCCCTCTTTGGTAGTCGAAAAAATTTCAGAGCCCCCCCCCCCCCCCCTCCTCCTTCAATTCCTTTGCTCCCCTGAAAAAAGATTGCTAGACTGTATTAAATATATTTACCGTTATTGTCTTCAATGGTTTATACTATGACAAACTTGAGATACAGTTGTGATACAATTTTCTAAAGCATTTTTGGGATGAACAAGAGTGTAATAATTACTGAGACTACATTTGTTATATCTGTAAACCACGTGATATAGCTGAGTTGCACAGGTCATTAAATTGTTGAGTTGAAAACCATCCGATCTGTATGATGATGTCATGTGTTGGTTTTGAAGTATACAAATTTTCGGAGCCCCCCCTCCTAGCGCAACAATTTTTTCAGAGCCCCCCCTTCGGGTGTCTAAAAATTTTCGGAGCCCCCCCTCAATATCTTCATCCCCCCCCCCCCCCCCTTGTCATATTAAATGAACTTTCCCTAATGTTTTCATTATAGATTTTAATTGATCATGAAAGAATGCATTAAGAAAACAACTTCTTAACCCTCGGACGTACACGCTAGGTCATACCCCCACCGAGGTACATAGTGGGGAGGGAGTTGATGGAACCTCCCCCTTTGAGTTTTTGATACGTTGCAGTATTTCGAAACGATTTCGCTGCTGGAGGTCTGTGACGTCACCAAACATGGTTACCATATTGGCCGCCATCTTGGATATTTTCAATTCTAAGAAATTAGGTAAAAACAGTGAGAATTAATATTTTTTGCGCTCAACATGTAAAATAATACAAAAATAGTTACTTTGCATCGTTTTATCCACAAGCGTTACTTTTATTCCTGAAAGAGGTTGAAAAAAGATGCATTTTCACTCAAAAATGGCTTGACCACCTCCTACTTATGACTTATGACGTCATATTGCGTAACCATAGTTGCCGACCACCACTAAACTTTTTTCAAAATGCGAGCGAGGAATAAACGAACAGCTACAGAATGCTTCAAGTGTTGATGTTTTTATCGTCTAGGAAAAATTCAGAAAACCTTAGGGGTGTACGTCTCAGGGTTTAAAAAAGCATTTTAAACAAAATGCGATTTTTTTTTTTTAGATTATTTTGAGGCTAGTTAAAAAAAAAATTGTAAGTTACGATGCACTCAATTTAAACCAGACTTTTAACTTCACACCAACCTTTGCAGCTGGCTATCAGGACTACTCCTTAGGAGATCCAACCTGACCTTGTGACTTTGTTAGCTGTGTTTGTCTTGAGATGGAACTTGTAGAAGTGATTGTGAAAAAGGGTCCAGGAAAGACCGATGTAGATAAATATAATTATCCAAGAGATCGGAGGGATTAAAGAAGCAAGCAAGAAGCAACATGACCATACATGACCACTATACTAGGTGAGGTGAAATAATCCCTCTTATAATTTTGCTTCAGGCTTCCCAGCCATCATAGTTTCCATTTCCTTGGCTGTCACTCAAGCAAATGGTTACGGCAGCAAGGCAACCTGCTGGCTTGATGTTAAGAGTGGATTGATTTGGACGTTTATTGGGCCAACTTTGTTCGTTATTTTGGTTAGTATAAAAGATATTGTCTATGGTGTACTACAATAACAATATTATTAATCACTAATCAAGTGACTTTATACTAGTAATTAATGATTCAGAATTTCATATATTGTTGCATTTCCAAATGTACCACCTATATGATACTTTAATTACATACATTTTCTTTTTACGAAAAAAAAAAAGATGTTTAAAGAGACCAAACTAATCAAACTGCTTTCTATTTTGTTTGACAGATAAATTGTGTAGTTTTATACCTGGTTATGCGTAAGATAATGAAACCGGTGAAGGGAAAAGTAGAGGAGAAAACGCAGGTCACAAAATTAAAGGCTGGAGTAAGAGTCTCCATGGCCATTCTTCCTTTGGTCGGAATCACCTGGGTGTTTGGAATTCTTAGCTTTAGTTCTTATACCATCGCGTTCAAGTACATATTCGCCATCTTCAATTCTCTTCAGGGGCTGATGATCTTTATTTTTCATTGTGCCCTTAACGGCAAGGTAGGTACTAATCTTGAAGTGCCATGTTATTATGATTAATAATATACACGAAAATATTACTCAATTCTGATTGGCTGAGAAAGGAGTGCAGTTCTTCTGTAACACGAGTAAAAAACTTGTAACACGAGTGCAAATTGCAAATATGGTTTCTGATTGGCTGAAAACACAAAAAAAAACACCAAGAACCAATCAGATTAGAGCTGTTTTCACGACAAACAAGCTACTTATAACAGACTACGCTAAAGTAAAAAAAGTAAAGAATAACGGTTGCAACAACAAGCAAACCATGACAGCTACACTTTTCAGCAATTTAAATGAACAAGGATACAAGTTTTCCATGATATACAACAGGGATTTCAAGTCACGTACGTTATTTGTTGGTGTTCAACAAGGTGTCCGGTTGCTCTCTTTAAGTCTTTTGTGGAGCGAAGACCTCTATTAAAACATCCATGC
>NC_133209.1:9476834-9484334 GCF_958299795.1 Porites lutea
AATGCATGAAAATGATGATGCTGAGTTTAATTGTCAATTAAAATCGGAATTGCACATTATGCAGATTTTTTTTGCTTCCTAAGCATCCTTTTATACTCACCTCAAGTTTACTTTTAAACATTCCTCGATTTATATGGAATTTAAGTATCATGGAATACATTTTAATAATGGTGGATCCAAGATAGCGGATGCTTCCAGTTCCAAAATCGTACTAATAAATGACGATATCATGAAATCACTGCTATTATTAAGTAAAATGGGACATTTATTAAATAATTCGAAATGGCAGATCCAAGGTGGCTGATTCTTCTAATTCTTTTTTTTTTTTTTTTTTTTAGAAATAAATGACTTCATGATGACATCACTGCTATTGCTAAAGATTATTTATGTCTTAGCCAACTTCTTGATTTTATCATTTAAGTATTTTTTGCTTTATGTCTACTTTAAGGAAAATTGGGATTTTGCTAATGATTTAAACAATATGACGTTATTATGACGCCAGATTACGTCAAAGTGTCAATCAAGTTTAGCCTGAATTCATCCGATTACTTCGAGTCGTTATTACTCCCTCAGTAACGGTCTGAATCGACCGGCCGTTAATGTCGTCCAGTGACGTCACTCACTACCCAAAAAGCGGGTAGTGATTTTGATCGGTTGATTGTCTAAATATTCGCATAATAATGTATAATTATGAAAAACTTTAGCGGGATAGCAGCTTGATATTCAGCGGATCGCATCCCTTGCATTCTTTCGTGTAGTTCAAACATTTCGATAAGCTTAATCTTTATCTTAAACAGCAAAATTGCCCTTGTATTCGAAACTGAAATGCTAAATTGAACTGCGAATGGAGAATCATTGCGGAGAGTCGGTAGGTTTTTCATTTAAAGCGCCGCTTTGTGGTTTCAGCGGCCGGTGATTTTGTTTATGCGAAGTTTTCTGAGATCAATGTTCGACCTTCTTGCTATTTTCACCGTCAAGTGTAATGATTCTGTTAGCTCTTCTTTCTTGTTTCCTTGTCTTTTTTCATCGTTAAGGACCAAATAGCTTCTTTTCAATTAAAGCAAATCATTGTGTTTTTGAACTAAGTGTTCCGTGTGTGTGTTTATTTCATTGCGTGATTGCGACCGAGTTTAATTATAGAGCTACAAGCTGTTCGGAGTTGTACTGCAAGCAGTTGATAGTTTGAACGTTAAACATGAATTACGATCAAAAAAAATAAAGCAATTCTGTATCATGGAGACGTTTTCAAACGATATTTCTCGGTTTGCCACTTGAAAATCGTCTTTTACTTTTTGCATGAATTAAAGCAAAGGTCAACGAGTAGTGACGTCACTGGACGGCATTAACGGCCGGTCGATTCAGACGTTACTGAGGGAGTAATGACGACTCGAAGTAATAGGATGAATTTCAGGCTAAATCAAGTTATGTCCGAAGTTGGAAATGATGATTAAATTAAGTAAGTGTAATTTTGGTGCCCGTGGCATGAGCGGTTTTGAAGTTATAGGGGACCTCTGAGCCCCCTTCCCCAGTTGCAGAAAGATGGGCTCTGAGTCAATAGCCCAATTGGCCTGAAGCCTAATGAGCTATTGACTCACGGGCCATTAAGGCGAGAGGAATAACTGTTTTAGTAAAATCCAACCAGTTGGTCAAAAATATCGAGACAAAACAACTTTAGCTAGCGAAACGCGATTCAGCCGCCATAATGTTTTGGTTTTTTTAAGCCAGTGCTTTTCGCTAGTAGCTCAACCAATCAAAACGAAGCATTGATAATACTGCAGACCACTAGTTCGCTTTTACTCAATTCTGACAACCAGTTAGCTTTTTACTATGCTAAGCGATGTTCTCTCTGCGCCGCGGTTTCTTGCTCTCGTCTTCTCCTTCGTTGCTGCAGAGTTTCGGTGGTAAATCTTCCCCAGCGAGGATTTCCAGCCACTTGCGCTTGCGGCTTCGTGACATTCGCATGAGAAATTTCTCTTGATTCACCAATAGCAAACATTATTATTCACCAAATAAGTGGATAGCAATTTTCGCGCGTTCTGATTCCTGGTGGAACATCGCATTGTCGCGGAACATGATATCCCCTTCCCGAACGGTAACTCGGCCTCTTCGTTATCGCTAAGATGGAACAACCTCCTTTGGATGCTGATGAATCAAGAAGAAATTGTGATGATGCAAGACCAGGCTAAGGCTTTAGTTGCCTCAGTGCGACAGAGAAGAGTAAGGTCAGAAACAAACAACAATTAAAAATGAGAGATCTGGTACACTGCCAGACTATCTGTATCAGAAGACGGTGCCGGTGAGTGAAAACATCAGATTGACTCCAAGTGCACGGCAGTCACAACCGCTGTCTCAAACGGTTACGCCAGAGATTCCAGCACCCTGACCCTGCTGAGTCTGACAGGACAGAGTCACATGAACGAAGCGATTACGATTCAAGGGGTGACAAGGAAGCGCGTGAAGAATATCTTTCCGTAGAAGCAAGTGACAACCTAGGAAATTGGAATCTGGCTAACAAGTCCGAAACAAGCGGAATCGGTGGGACAAAATAAAAAATTGTGGTGGGAAGCGGTATTTGGAAACCCTATTTTAGGCGCTGTACACAGTGTTACAGGCTGATTGAACTATGACGCACTTTTTGTAACTTAATTTTCGGTTGACTACGAAATGAGCACGGGCGGCAGTTCTGCGAAGAATTCTCTCCTCAGCCGTGGGAAAGAACGACAATAATTCCTTTCTATATTAGTAAGCAAATAATCAACGAAATACTACCCAGTCATTAAAGAAGGAAGTCGCAAAACTTGTACAGAGTTTTCACTTTACATATGGGTATTACTTTTCTCGATAATCTTATTTGCTGGGCTCTCAGGCATAGAGGTAGCCAATAAATGGGCCTTTCGACTTCCACTATCTCCACGCGGCCATGAAATGTCCTCAATGTGTTTCACTATTCACAGAAATTACTGAAAATTTCCAAAACCGTAAAAGCTTTCTTCATGAAAAACAAACAAACAAACAAAGACATAATATTGATATGTCACTTTGATTCGTAGTCAACTTGATTAGATATAAAACTGTAAATACTGATCAACAAATATGATATTTATCATCAGGCTTCACTTTGGTTTTATATTTACTTGTTTTATATTGGAATGCGATACATTTAGCTGAAACAAGTTGAGGAAACAGAGTCTCATCGTAAAAAAAAAATGTTAGATAGATTATTTATCGATCTTTCTTCAAATGTTTAAATTTGGGAGATCAGCCCCGTTAACAGTCGCCCAAAACTGAATAATAGGATAAACTGACAGCAGCTTACGATCAATTAATGAAAAAGTATCCTATCGGAGAGATAAGAGGTAACATTAATTTTTCTGATTATTGTACTATTAAGTTATTAGCTTTGTCTTTTTTTGTTTGTTTGTTTGTTTTATTTCTTTCGGCCCATGGAGTTTTTGTGCTCAAGCGAATTCGCTCCCAGTTTTAAAAATTGCCTCATGATTGGTTTCATCGCATCTCTGGAGACTGCACCTCTTTAACTCAAAGCCATTAGGGGGACCGTTTGACTAGAATGGAATCGAAGAGACATCTGTTATGACAGCATACACAACTACAAATGACATTATACGATTTTTTGGCTAACAGCTAGTCACTGATACTTTCCCCTTTCGATCCTTAGAATAGGACTCAGGTCACAATTTTATTTTCGTAAAGTCGGCCAAAATATCTCTCCGCCTCACTCCCGAAAGTCATGCTTGGTTAAAAATCTTGAAGTAAATGCTCTTTCACTTTCTTTTAACGTTGTAAAGGGTTAATTTCATGTTTTTAAATTCAATGTGGTGGCAGTACTCACGGTTTGAATTTTTTACAAATTTCGTGACATGGCTCCTTTAAGTTCCTCCTTGGCGCCGGCTCTTGACGTCAGTACTGCTTTGTCAACATGTTCACTTTAACACCTGAGTAGCCTCACTTATTTAGATCATTGAGGCAGTATAGATAGAAAATACTTCGTCTAGTTTGATTTTGGAGTGGTTTTGAAGTGATTTTTTGTTTGTTTATCTGTTATTTCTCCTTTCCTTTCAGGGATACTAACGCTGACGTAACCTATTGATATTAATGTGCCAATTACGAAGCATATGTTCTAGAAACACAAGGTTTTAAGCTTTGCTTCATAATTACACATTTAAATAACAATATAATATTTGTAAACAGTGAGTATAAAAAATTGTGGCGTAGCCGACGTTCGATATCAAAATTCTAACACGAATCCGAGGCTTTTGGGTCATTTTTATATTTGGTTTTCTTTGTGCTCAAGTCTCCACTGGGAATAACGATACAATCAATTCGAAAAAAGAAATGCAATTTTGTTTGCAAACTCTCGGAGTCATGTTAGAATTGTGAGTTTGATTATATTGAACGTGGGCTATTACGTAATGCTTACGCGTACAAAGGTCAAGTGAACGGAAGAGATGACAACATCGGTCATGATCGGTGCTTGAAACAAAACTCAGTGGGCTTAAATGCTTGTTCAGTTTGCTTGGTGTCTTAGCTATGGGAAGAGTATGCACTGTTGTGGTGTTTGTTTTCCTTGCACGGTGTTTTAACATACAAGGACAGGAGCAGCAAGGTAAGAGAGATGTATGTCACTTATTTTTAATATTAAACGGGTGGTTTTCAACACTGTCTGACAAACTTTTGTCTGAAATAAAACTCTTACTCTGATATACTAAGGAAATGTTAATGTTAAGGAAATTCACCGTTCGTCATTATTATTTATCCTTGCTGCACATGGGCTAATGCTGATTCGCCTTTTGAAATTTTCTCATCAACATTGGATTAATCGTATCTCTAAGGATTGCATCTCTTAAGTCAAAGCGATAGGTTAACGCATTTACCTGACGGGGGGATGTTTAACTTATAGTATGGATTGAGCGTCTGTGAAAACATACTAGACAACTGACATAATTGTGCGCCACCTTAATGCTCCCCCTTGTTGGGTTTTCATAACTAAAACTTTAGATGTAGTTGATTCAAATTGTTTGTTTTGAAAAGAAATATAGATAGATAGTTAGGGACTGTTTTCTATAGATTTTAAGAAACGTTTGTCAAAATATCAAGATGTTTTTTAGAATTTCTAGGAGGATTGATTCGCGCTATTTTACGTAATATTTGTGTTCAGGCCATATATGCTTACATCATCATTTTATAGAAAAAGTAGAAGATTGAAGCTGCTCGCCTTTTTTTGTGTCTAACCATTTTGGAAAACCTACCTGTGGCGAGAATCAGTTTTAGTTAGGAATTGGGGGAGTGCTGAAGCAGTTTCCTTGAAGATTATTGTAAAAAGCAATGTTCAGGAAAAAAAAAAAAAAAAAAAAAAAAAGGTCTCAATCTCCCTGAATACGTTGCGTATCTTCAAATTTTCATAATTCTACTGCATTTTCAAGGTTCACCGTAACATTTGACTTTTCTCATATAACTTAGGAAGCATTGTGAGTACGGCCAAACAGGAAAAAATGAGAGGAAACTCGTCGGTTTTGATTATTACATAAGGTTTTTAATTATTATTATTATCATTATTATTATTCAGTTCTTGGCTTTAGAAAATCCAAGAAACATGTTTTTTTGTTTGTTTGTTTGTTTTTTTTCACATAAAATAATATTAGCTTAGACATCCAGATCTAAGCCGGCGTGGCATTTTTACACATTGTAATTTTTAGGAATATGTCCGAAAAACTGGTTCAAGTTAAATAACGAGTCATGCTATCATATCTTTAACTCGGGTCTTAATTGGGAAGCAGCAAAATCTGCCTGTGAGGAACTAGGATCCACTCTTGTCATGGTAAAATCACAAGCTGAACAAGAGGCACTCTCTCCCAGAATTATATCTCAGCGCGTTTGGATAGGAATGCACAGATATAACGGTACCTCACCTTGGTTTTGGGTTGACGGAACACAGGTTACATACACCAACTGGGGATCTGGAGAACCCAATAACGTGGACAACGAGCTCTGTGTAATGATTTGGCCTCCGTCATTCCCATTTAAATGGAAATGGAATAACCAGAGGTGTGCAGTTGCTTACCACTACGTGTGCGAAGTCTCCGGTAGGTAAATCAAGACGCGGTAGTTGACGTTTTTGGGGTAGGCTATACTTAAACGCTGATAATTAGATCGTAAAAAGATGTTGTAAAACGATTTCTGTGAAGTTCCGCGGTGTTTTTATATATATATAAATAAAGTTTTTTTTCGATTAGATGATCATTACTTTTGGCTTTTATATTCTGGTGCGTATTCTGATTAGCATAACAGTTGTCGAATTTCAGAGGGAAAAAAAACAGTTTCCCCCAGACATTAGAGACCTTACGACCGAAGCTTGGCCATATAAACTTACCGCAAAAGGCAATCCGAGGGTTTGCGGTTAACGGTTTCACGCTATCCTTCTGCCCATATTTAGGAATTAAGATTCCCGGGTGGTAGCTCGCGGCTGCCATGTTTGTTTTTATTCATCCGTTCACTCTATTTTAGCTGAGAAAGTTCAACATCTAATTAGCGAAAGAGTTCTAAAAAGGATTATTTTCTCTCAAACATGGTATTGTGATGTTTTAGGGTGCGAAAAACCTTGTAGTAAATCACTTACCTCTGAAGCATGATCTAGCCGTACAATATTAACTTGAACCTCAAACCGCAAACCTGACGGCAAGGTACTAGCCACGTGACTTCTTTACGTTTGCGGTTCGCGGGAAATGCCGAAAAACCTCAATCTTAAGGTCTCTATTGTTTTCCCTTTCCCATGCGTATCTCGAGACGGTTTTAGAAAATCAATAATTGAGAAAGATGGTGTGACGTACTACAGGATTACATAATAACAATTTCAATTGATACCCCTAGGCCGTCTGGAGAAATATCCCTAAAATTTCAACATTGATGTCAGAATCCTCGCTCAGAGTCATTGTATTGCCATCGTTAGTCTATCCTTACTTTGAACTTTGAACTTTGAACAAGAAAAATAATACGCAAATCTTTGTTAATCAAGCAAGAAACTGGATGGTTTTGCTCTTCTCATAGAGGGGGGGGGGTCTATTACACAGGGGGCGTTTATTAGAGAGGGGCGTCTAATACAAATATAACTTTGTAAATGGGGCGTTTATTACATCATTATTTCCGGTTTTTTAGTTGATAAATCGTCCAATCTTATTTCTAATAATATATTAATCTACCGGTAGTACCACCAAGAACAGCACCTGCATCCAGCATTACCGAGTTAAGCTACTACCTGAGGAAATAGACGAAAAGTAATACTATTCGTGGTCTTGAACAACAAGTTTTAAATTTGATAATTCACACTCAAAATTTCCAATTTAAATGGAAGTTAGTTTAAAGGAAAGGTCGATACAAACTAAATAATTGCTAAATCGCTTTCATCTCTTACAGAGGATTAATGGCGAAACCTTAATTTGAACCTCCACTTTGTATGATTCAATTTATTTTCCAGGAATACAAGGC
>NC_133209.1:9489334-9564334 GCF_958299795.1 Porites lutea
CAGTCAATATTTGTGGAATATACTCTTCTCTTGAACAGGCATTTGAGTTTTGCTGAAGCTCGTTCGCAGATGAACACAACACTTTACCAAAATCGACCAGGAGAAACGTAAAATTGAATAAAGTTGCATTTGGAATTGAACCCCATGACCACCGGATTTATTAAGCATTGATTTGCGTCATCAGTATGGAATTTCTGTCGCTGAGTCGCAGACGTTCCTCCGCGCGAAACGTCCTCAGCGAGGAGAAACGGATGTTTTCGCAGGTAAGCAAAGTTTGAACAAATTCCATTGGAGCGTTTTGGGTAAAAAAAAATCGTGAATAAACATGCTATCAACATAAGTAGCTAATCAGTCTAAAGAAAATGGTGAGGTGTGGAAAGGCAGTTTCATCTCATAGTGGTTTGACTTCGTCTGACACTTTGTAAGAAAAACGAGGGGGATTGCTTTAGCCGATTGCGAGAAAGAGAAATTTGATTAGCCCACGTTCGGCTGCTTTTTTTACCATTTTGTATGCAATTTCACGGTTATTTAAAAACTGCTTGATAAATTTTATTGAAAACTTGACAATCTCGAGCTTACAGGTAAGCATCAAGGTACGTCTCCTCCAAGTTTCAAGGACGTTGAAAACAAGAAAGGTAATTAAATGGGTCTTCAAACGTCACAAATTTCCCCCAGATTTGTGTTTTCAAGTGAGCGTCCTCATCTTTCACTGGCATCGTTTTCAAATTTCGTATACTCCCTAAAAACCAGTCGAGCCACCTTAATATTAAAGACTGGGAACTGGCTCATCCACCATCTTGGATCTGCCATTTTGAATCAATCAAAACACGTATAAACCGAGGTCACAGTAAAAAAAAAAAAAAAAAATTGATCAGTGTAGAAAGGGATGCTCAAGAAGCTCCCCCCCCCCGCCCCTCTAAAAAAATGAAAGTAACGAAATTCCAAGAGAAGTCAACACTGTTGAAATTTGAACCCAACCTCTGCATTTGTTCATTTTAAATTCTTTTTTTTTTTCGTTTTGTTTGTTTGTGTTTTTTTTCCCCGCAAATTAGTCACTAATATAAAAAAACCTGAATTACATAAATAGTTGTAACAAATTTCATAAAAGAAAGCTAAATTAACAATGATATAATAATTTAATAAGTAATTATAGAAATTTTTTTTTTTTTAAAGAAAAATACACCTGGTTGCCTGGTTGCCATGGTAACGTCAATGTTGACGGCCATAGTTTGCACGGCTGGGTTTGAAATTATTTAATTTTAAAGTTTGGATGGGTTTAAGACATAATTATTCGTCTCACTTTTCATTGGGTGTTTGAAACCCTGAAATATAGTTCTCTGTTTTCTTATTTTTTTCTGAAGGCATAAAATGCCCGAGAGAAATTTCAGGTGGAGTGGAGTGGTCAGCTACAGCTGGAGGAGGCGGGAATATCAAACCTTGTCCAGATGGGGCCCGTGGTATGTTATATGTTTAGCCAGTCAGTTTACCAAGACGTAAATCAATTCGTGTTTGAACGCCTCCTTGTAATCTTCATCTTACAAGTAGAATTAAATTTCGACCCACTCCCCATAAAGCCTCCTGTAGCTCAGTGGTTAGCGCCTCCGGACAAGACCTCGGAGGGCAGACTGCGCGAAGTCGAAAACGCGCCTCCTTTACATCCTTAATTAAGGGGGGGGGGGGGGGGGGGAGAGAGGAAGGATTTTTTTGTCTTTTCCTTCCAAGATTTAACCTGAATGTTTGCAATGCTACGAAAACCCCTTCATCTAAATACGCTTTTGTTTCGAAACAAAATAACGTTTTTACTTCTCCGAAGGAACCGCAACACGAATCTGCACTAACAAAGGAATGTGGTTGAACGCAAACTTTACAGGTTGCAGCTCTGATACATTTATCAAGTTGGCGGATGCAGTAAGTGAAATTATCAATGAGCATGAGTTTACTAAGATTTGTACATTTAAAGTTTGTTAAACCTCGATTGGCGTTTAAACTAATAAAGAATTAAAAATTATCGTTTCGTCAGAGCATTTACTTTTATGGGGTATTAAAGCCTGCAGGTTAATACTTATATGTTTTACGAATTTTCAGTTCCAAAGAGTTCTTCTTACTTTTGAATTTCTAAGCTGTCGCTTTAGGTAGCATTTAAGTGAGGGCCGAGAAAGCTGTCACGCGTGTCTAAAAAGTTTAAATCTGTACATTGTTTGTACTAGAGTTTCTGAGCTCCTCGAGTGATAAATTCACGCTTCCGTAGCAAAACTCAATGATAAATGTTCTGATAGTTTCCGGTCGCCATTCTGGCCTTCTAGTAACATGGTGTCTCCACTCATAGCCTTGGAATATAGCCTCCCACACAGGTGCTTTTAGGGGAGCTCGTTTTTCATCCCTCCCCACAAACGCCTGCTCAGTCGAAGACAACATTCCTTTCCCAAGCTTAGCCAATCACATTGTACTTTCCAAATTTTGGAAAGTTGACCTTGACTGCAGGGTAATCTGATAATTACTCGATCTGCATGAAAGACTGCAGAACCTTAGCGAACGAAAGAAAAGAAGGAAAACGGTAACTCTAGGGTCACGTTTTAGTCGTGATTAGCCTGCCAACACTTTATTTCACAACTGTTGATTGGTCACTTACCACGCAAACAAAACAGTGGGAAAGGAATGTTGTTTTCGGTTGAGCAGGCTTTTGTGGGGAGGGATGAAAAACGAGCTCCCCTTAAAACGCCTGCGTTGGAGGCTACTTGGAATATAACCACTACTCAAATCAAGTTGACAAATCACAAATGGTCATTGTAAGCTAAAACGCGTACATTCAATATCCAAAATAATACTTTAATATCTAATATCGCTATTTCTTTCGTCTCTCATCTCCTTGCTAAATCCTCGTTTTACAATGGGTCATTTGTTTCTGTTTTTCTTTTATTATTCTGCTTGATTAAGATGAAAGCTATCGTAGCAGGTCTTGAGTCAAACGTGACTGCACAAGATGTTCTTTGGGAGCTCTCAATTGCTACTCAGTCCATTCAAGATAATCCTAGCAGGCCTCTTCAGATCTATGGAGGGGATCTAGTTATAGCGGTGGACATACTCGTTGAAATATCCATTGATAACAAAAACGTGACTTCACGAGATGACTTTAAAAACTTTGCACTCGTGGCCAGTAATTTGTTGGAAACAAGGAACAGCAAGACTTGGAAAGAGCTGAAGAAAGTAAGTATGACAAAGACTTGGCATTTTCATTTAACTGATTTCTCGGCAACGTTAGAACTTAATTGAAGTATTTGAAACGAGAGCCACTATCCGCTGACTTGTTAACTTGTTGACTTGACCGGTGTAAGTGGTTTTCGTCATCGTCATACGCTTTGGACTGCAGAAATTCTGGAATTAATTATAGCGATTCCCAACGTTAACCATATTTCAACCAAAACATTTGAAACTCGTTCTGTACAGGGCTTCTCGATATCTATACAGGGGCGGATTTCAGTCGACGCTTGTTTATTAATCTAACTCTCAACCGCTCCATTCTGCATTGCTGTCAGAGCAAAGGTACCAGCACAAGGAGTGGGTGACAACATACAATGATTTTTTTAAATTTGCCCAAGCAAGTCTCAACTTTGCTTGGCTATGTATGGGCTTACTAAAACGGAGGGCACGCAGGAAAGATAGGAATACAAGACATCGTGACTACAAAAAATGAAATTTGCATTTCGGTTAAATTTAAGGTTGTTTCACAGAATAGAGCTTGAGTTTAAGAGATGGCTTGCATTTGATTTAAACGCTCCAATATGTTTCACTTACAGGCTGGTAAAGATAGAAGTAGGAGCTTGGTAAAAGCGATGGATAGGTACGGGCTAGCTGTTGCTGCCACGCTACATGGATCGACAAAGCTAATCGTTGCACGAACCAAAAACCTGCTGATGCGAATTGACCGCGTAAAAAAGGACAGTCCGGTATGATGATAATGTACGCTTTGCTTCTTTAGGTCGCATATATTTAAAGGCTTAGCTCATCAGGAACTCTTTTTGTATCGTTTTGTGAGAGCTATCTTTCAGCGATTTCGAATCGCGTTGGAGGCTCTCGGATCAGGCAGGGGGAGCGGCTTTTTCATAGGAGGACTTCCTTAATTGCAAGAAAATCAGTATAGCTTTGTCACGTTTAACAAACAAAATTCAAGAAGCTTGGAAAGCGATATATTATGATATAACATTTTTCCATTTATTCTCACTTAAAGGTCTCTTAGCTTCTTAGCTCTTCACCCATTTTATCGCGTTGGTCTTGTAGTTAAAATAAATATTTGGGGAAGACAATTATGATCTGATGTAGTTATAATAAATATTTGGGAAAGACAGTTATGATCTATTAAATGACCTCTCGGATCTGCAAATAAATTTATATCCATATTGTATTTAAATGAGCGTAAAGTTGAATATGGTTCATTTGGGTTGTGTCCTAAGGCCTATCAAGCCTTATACTAGTCGAATGTGACCAATGAAATATGACGTCCCATGGCATTCAAATGGGGAAATTAGTTTAGGCGTTGCCATACTGGATTTTTGATGGAAAGCAAGAAAGAAATTATTAGGCAACATAGTCAAAAAAACGCTGAGTTGCATAACATATGATTCTTACTGCTTATCTTTTAATCCTGAGTTTACTAACATCTGCGTTCGACTTCCAGGGTTTGAAGATCAGTTACAACCAAAGCTCTATCTATTTGCCTTCGCAAGCATTCAGTTCATCACAAGATTCGTCCGTGGTAACCATTATCTTTTTGACGTTACATAACGTCCTGTCGCTCCCAGCTGCAAAAACAAATCAGAACAACAGTGGCCGCCACTTGTCTCCTAACACTTCAGTTATATCTACCACCGTAAAACCCAGACCCCCAGACGTTTTCAACAAACCAGTTAAAATCGTACTACGCAACACAAAGGTACGCGTTGCTACTGAGATCTGAGTAATCTATGCATTTCCTTAACGCCTGTTTGTGATGATGATAATGAATAATGATGATTGTTACGATGATGATGATGATGATGATGATGATGATGATGATGATGATGATGTGGTCTTCCCTTCACTTGAAGGTAAACTCTTACATGCCACCACAAGGAAACTGTGTATTTTGGCGACCAGAAGAGTCTTCGATTTGGAACTCCACTGGCTGTAGACGTGTGCCCAGTAAGTCGGACGCCGCAATGACAACTTGCGAGTGTGATCACCTGACAGTCTTTGCTGCACTCATGGATCCATTCGGCCCACCCGTAAGTTAATGACAACCACGTATATATATAATATGTAGATGACATCATATGGCCTAACGGAGATACCAAATTTCTCTTCCGAGTGTTGAAAAATATTCGAGTTAACCTTTTTGAAAACGAGAAGAGAAATATCGTATCTCCAAGCGACTATGTAACTAATGTTCTATTTATTATATAAACGCCAATGAAATACCAAAAAAGTGTGATTTATCTTGTAGCCTTAGCAACGGTGATCTTTTCATGTGTGAAGATATGTTATTTTGAATTCATATGTGATTTTGCGCGTGGTGGTTATGTACTAAAAAATGGGTACCGACGACACACTCCTGGGGAACTCCTCAATGGACTAGCCAAGGAGGAGAAATATAATAATATATGTTAAATAATCAGTCGAATAAAAATTTCGTTAATAAAAATACGCTCAATAAGAAATTTCGTCAACTTAGATTTGAATACACTCAGTGAAAAGGTCCTTTGCCCGTATGATTTAAGATTATATTTCGGTGTAACAAGAAGATATTACCAGAGGAACGCAATTTTATTTTTTATTTTTTTATTTTTTATTTTTATTTTTTATTTATTTTTATTGTGGCTATGTTAGCAGAAAATGTAGGTTTGCAAATAGAAGCAATCTGAAGCTATCCACTGACACCAAATTGTCGAACCCACACGGCGATATCAATACGCAATACTTCTAGGTGGCTCATCTTACAGAAACCGGGGGAATCTCCGGTCTTTTATGCACCAGTTAGCTCGTAATCCCTTTTTAACTATTGAAAAGAAACAATGATCTGGAATTTGAATTCCCCGTCAGTCTTGCAGATTAATTTAACCGGTTGAAAAATTGTACATTTGAGTGAAGCGTAAACAGAGATTGCTCTCGGCATCCGCTATGTTGTTTGGAAAAGACATGAAAGGAATAACCAAATCATTGAGGGCACGACCTGCCCTCTTCCCCTTTCCCTGTAGAAAATCTGGGTTTTAGCTTTTGGGATTAAAAATGCTGCCAGCGACATGCAGATAATTAACTAAGAGATATTGTTTTGATACATATTACAGACAAAAGAAAGCCACAAGGAAGCCCTGGAAATCATTTCTACCGTTGGCTGTTCCATTTCGTTGGTAGCTGTGGTTATTACCATCATTGTGTTGAGTCTCTTTTCCAGACCACTCAAAGCAGGGGTTAAAGTGCTCATTAACTTATGTGCTGCAATTGCAATCACTTGCGTGCTTGTAATATTTGAGGGATTGGCACGAGGTAGTAAGGTGCGTGCTAGGTGTTGCATTGAAATCGTTTAATATATGGGTTGTAGTTCAATTTTATCCTTGGTTTGAATTTTATTTTCCTTTGTTTTGGGTTATACTAATGTATGATAATGAGTTTGAAACAAAGGAAAATAACATTTAAACCAAGGCTAAAATTAAACCACAACATTCATACATCGATATAAAATGTAGTACAGATCAAGAAGATAGTTCGCAGTAACAACAGAGGGTAATATTCTCCCCTAAACAGCTAAAAAAAAAAAAAACACAAACACACACACACACACATACAAATGAGCAAGTAAATAAATAAATAAAGACGCTAAGTCAACAGCCGCCCAATGAATGTTGTAAGAGCTATGGCAAATTATTGATATATTTATTCCTCGTCTTAAACAAAGCCGTACGTATTGTTTAATGACTCCTAGGTTGGTTGTCCTGTGGTAGCGGCGTTATTGCAGTACTTCTTGCTGGCTTTATTTTCGTGGATGCTCTGTGAGGGTATATCGCTTTACCTAAAGGTCGTCAAACCGCTGGAATATGGTCTTGCCATTGAGGAGAAAATGAAGTCCTTTTATCTTTTTGGGTGGGGTAGGTTTGCTCCAAGGCCGCCTTCTACTATAAGCCGTTGCTGAATTAAACAATAGAAGTTGTAGGATTTAGCCAGTCTATTTAACTACACTTTTCAAGAGCGACGGTCAGGAAATATCGAACAAAATCTTGAATTTCTGGCAAGAGTTTTAAAATCAATGTCTTTCATATTTTTTTGTTCATTGTTAGTTCTTAGGTAGATACGAAACCTGATCATGTAAATTTCTCGCCAAAAGCCTTATTTTCAACAAAAAATAAGAATATAGATTTTCCTGCCGAAGACTCAAAAGGGCCAACATCTGTCAATGGCTGCCACTGCCTGGGTAATAAGGCTGTGCGCATGATTAAGTTACTGGCCATATGGCGGAGTTGGTAGTATGTGTTTCAGTGCCGAAATTTGCCAGCATCAGCTTTTGTTTCGTTTGCAGACACTTTCCATGAAATTTCAAATTCAAATTTCCACACTTTCCATGAAATTCGACACTCTATTTCGTTTGCAGACACTTGACAAAATTTTACACTTTCCATCGACGAAAAAAACTTTCTTCAGGAGGTGCTTTTGTTTTTTAAAAGTCCCTTTAGTACCTTAAAAGGTACTTTCAGGGCAATAGCAAAAAAAAAAACAAACAAACAAACAAACAAACAAAAAACAAAAACAAACAAAACAAAACTCATTACTCATTTTCGACGCTGATATTTAGAGTGCGACATGTTGCGACCACTCTAACCGGGGCCACGCTAACAAAGTTGACCAATCGAATTGCAGGAAAATAACAATACATTCCTCAAAAAATTAGTAGTCAATCATAATTGCAATGGAACGAAGTAAACGGTGGATCGAAATTAACCAATCGCAACCAACAGACGTGGTCTTTTGAACCCGCTGAAGAAAGTGAAGAAAGCCTGTGTTTTCTGAGAGGTCCTGAGAGGTCTCCTCTATCGTTATCGTTATCGATCGCTATCGCTAGCGTCATTATCTTTGCTTTCATTATCATTGTCATCATCGTTATCGTTATCGTGATCGTGATCGTGATCATCATCATTTTTATTATTGTCACTATTACTATTATTAGTATTACGTTCAATTATTTTAAAAGTCTTTTCTGGGGAACTAATTGTCTTTAATTGTTTGTAGGTTTCCCAGCCATTACAGTCAGCATTTCACTGGCTGTCACTCAAACAAATGGTTACGGTGGCAAGGCAGCTTGTTGGCTGGATATCAAGAGTGGATTGATTTGGACGTTTATTGCTCCAGCGTTATTCGTTATCTTGGTTGGTGCAAATTATTTTGCCTACGTCTCTTTCATTTAAGTACAAGTGAATTATAATTTATTGAGTGAATTAGATATCAGATAAGCTTATATATTATTGCAAAATTGTGAGAAATTACCCTCCCCCCCCCCCTCACCTCCTACACTAGTGGCCATTTGTTGCTCGTTAGTACTCAATGTTTTAAAAAATGGGTATCTCGCCTGTCTGATCCGAAGAAACATGCCAAGAGAATACCTTGATGTTGTACTACCCTCTTTTCACTGTTTGTTAGCATTGTTGCATTTCCATATTATTTTCTATTGAATTAAGTTTTATATTTCCTAGCCTGTGTACAGACGCACCCCCCTAAAACTAAATCGGGCAAGAGATTTTTCGCCCGAATTAATTTGAAGGGAGGGGGCGTCAGTACAGAGGCTACATAGTTCCCAGCAAGAATGTGTTTCCTTGTTATTTATTTGTTTTATTTTATTTTTTATTTATTATTATTTTTCATTTTGTTATGCCAAAATAGTCTGAGCAACAAAGGCCAAAAACCTCGTTCTCAGGTTCTTCTTCTACTCGTCCATAGGAGTAGGAGAGGCACTGAGAACGAGGTAGTAAACTGCTTGATTATTTTTCCACAGGTAAATACCGCGATACTGATACAGGTGATGCGTGAGATAACGAAAAAAGTGACGAGAAAAGTGGAAAACAAAACACAAAGTGTGAAACTGAGAGTCGGACTAAGAGCCTCTGTTGCACTTCTTCCTTTGCTCGGGATCACGTGGCTGTTTGGTCTTCTGGGCTTCAGTTATGATACCATCGTTTTCAAGTACATATTTGCCATCTTCAATTCTCTTCAGGGCTTAATGGTCTTTATTTTTCATTGTGCGCTCAACGACAAGGTAGGCAATTGAGCACTTCGGCTTTCTCTGCCGCCTTAGAAATTTAAAACAAAATATTAAACCGTTTCCAACGTGTCCAACGGTTACAAATATGGCAGCTATTGCGCTTGCGCGTTAATCAGCCAAAGCTGTCGATTTGTAAACGCTGGCCAAAAGAAACAGAGATCTGTTTGTTTGTTTGTTTGGTTTTTTTTATAAAGATCAGGCAAGAAGTTAAACTTCTAAAACCCTTCATGATGTTTATGTTGGTAATAGAGATACGCTATACTGTGTAAATGAAATCGGTTTGATATTGTTTTTAGACACTCTTGACTCTTTAAGTGTCATAAAAAGAATCAAGTAAGCAAAAATAAAACAAACAAACCAACCACTTAACTACACCGTACCTGAAAATTAAAATTTGATAGGAGTAGACTCATGCGCGATCATCCACACGATCGAAGTAGGGTAAACTAAGCTCTGCTCTGTAAGCCTATTTTATCGACTGATGATTAGTAATAACTGACACTTCGCTTCACTACAAGGCTAATAACCATTTCAGCCAATTAAATATATTCATCAGAAGACCGCCTTTTTCTTATTTTCGAGGTGCGTACCATCGACGATGTCCTAACAAAGAGGTAATTGCTGTTGTGATAAATTCCATGCCTCAGAATAGATTTCATTTTTTTCAACAGATAAAGCAAGCTCTCATAAAAGGGAAAAAAGCGCATCAAGTCAACAGAGGTAAGTTATTTTATTTCTGCAAAGCTCAGAAAAAAAGAAATTACTTTTTGGAAGCCGGGGTAAGCCTTTCTAGTCCAAAGGACGAAATGTTTCCCTCTATTTGTCATACATTTCTTCACTTTCGCTTTTTCCTTTTTCTGCTTCTTTGTAACACAAATTTTATTTCTTTCATTGCAGGTACAATAAAACGGCCAAACAGGAATGAATATGAAGCGGGAGTGCCTCCATGAATACTTGAAAAATTAAGGAGATAAAACATTAAAAGCCAAAGATAACGGATCTCTTAACACTTTAAACCCTAAGATCAAAATATGAATTCTCTTTTGTCGCCCTTATTCATTTCCTACAGAAGTTGTGGAGAAGCTGATAAAATATCTAGCAAATTCATTTTGGGTGATCGTGTCCGTAATTCTCACGACCGCTCTGTTTAACAAAGCATGGATATTTCAAAGAGAAATTTGATGCTGATCACTCTTAGGGCTTAAAGGGTTAACTGAAGTCGTTACCATTTTTGTTAAACTCAGTTAATATACAGAGGTCGTCGAGTTTCGCCTTTATATTTAGACAATAGAATTGCCTATCCAAGTTTTTCGTTTCCAGAGTTAAGACTAAATAAAACATAAACTGTTAAATCAATGGAATTTTGTCTTTTCTGGCCCTAATATCTATCAGAATAGAGCTTTAACATTTTTTTTAATTGACTGATTGCTTTAATCGTCAGCCGAGCGCTGATTTGTTTTGGGTCATGGCATTATCATAGTTACTAAATAAGGCTATGGACAAAACATCTTCCCCGTACATATTAGGATGATCGGTATGCATCTCCGGGACCTCTTTCCCATTTTATCTTCTCGCACCAGCTTTAATTTTCTCGTTTGCATGCACGCGGGAACGCGGCTTACTACGGAGACTTGTTAATCTCTTTTAAAGGTTTTCCCCCTGGTTTCCCCTTTATAAGAGGCCGGGGGGTACTGCCATATATGGGCTATAATTATAGGTATGTGCCGCTGTGAAGGGTATGGTTTTCAAGCAGTTTACTCTAGGATAAGGTATATAAATCAGAGCGTTTTGGTCTAGAATAGGGTATCAATTTTCAGGAAACTGATCAGTTGGTTGAAGATTTTATCTAGACTAGGGAAACAGCTACTCTCGGATAGGGGAGATTTGGCGAGTTTACTCTAGTATAGGGTAGCAAAATTCAGCTGAACTAATTGTAGCTCTGGTATAGGGTAAGGATTCCAGGGTCCCAGCGGCACATCCCCACCCAGAAATTCCTAAAGTATCCGCCCCCCCCCGGGATAAGAGGTTTCTGATCTGCTTCAGACATTTCGTGTGCCCCGACATAACAATCGCAGCAGGTAACCGAAGTTCGCCTCAGTTAAGTATGGTCAAACATCCGGCCGGCATTCTAAGCAAAATGAAACTGGGGTTAAACGCTGCTGTAACCGCGCTGAGGGTGTTTTACTTAATAATTTATTATTAGAAGCAGCTACCTAAATCCATTCATTAGGGTTACCCCATAAAGTCGACATAGAAGGATTTCTAACTTCCCCCACGTTATTTTATGCCACTAAATAATTCAGAGTTTGTGTTGAGTTTTCAGAGTTCCTGGTGGAACTATTGTGGGTGCAAACAGTTTTATGTATTTATTTATTTTTTATTCGTTCGTTCGTTCGTTCCTATCTTTCCTTCCTGTCCTTTCCCCTTTCCCCTTTTTCTGTTTTTGTTTTCGTTTTTTTTTTTTCTTTCTAAGAAATATAAAATTCGCACGGCCTCTCGTCTCTCGAACTTAGCACTCTTTCGCCCTATTTATGGGAGTCCGAGAAACTTTTCCTTGGGGAGAATCCGGATTCGATCCGGGAATCTTTTGCTCGTGGAATCCGGAATCTTGGGCTTTGGAATCCGGACAGCTTAGAGATGTCCGGTATTCAAAGTGTTTCTCCAAGGAACGTTATTATTATTTTGTACTTGTTTGTTTTCCAAACTCTTCCGGTGTACCTATCGTCTTTAAGACGGATCATCATTCTGTAAAAATGGGATCAAATAGTTTGGCACGGTTCATGTGAAAACTGGAACTTTGCCACGGTAGGATGATGATAGGTTTTAAGGGCGTAGCTAATAGCACAATCCTGGATTAGCCCTACGGCCTTTATGTAAATGAAGGTAAACTTAATTGAAATGTTATTATTTGTATCCTAAGAAAATAACGTTTAAAAGAAGTGAAGGTATTTGTTGTTTATCATGTTTGGATGTATTTGACCTTGTAAAAAGTGTACCTTTTTGTATCCTACTTGCTGTCCCATGTGCGAATCGTGTTAGTCTCATGCTAAGGCGTTTGAAACATCATCTGCTGTACATGTAAAAAAAGGAGGATTTGTAGCACAATGTAACCTTCAGCCACGCTTTCTCTATAAAAATCCAGGGCATGATATGAAATAAATATTCTTATTTACAGATACGCTACCTCTTATAGCGAATTTGATTCAATTTTTGTGGCCCGGAATTCATAACTCATTTGCTATAAATAAATTTGCAGAAATGATTTAAAATCTATTTATTTTTTGTTCCATCTTGACAACGTCCTTAAAAAGCCAAATAAAAGTACAGGAAGCACTAAGTTTATGCAACTGATCGGCTTAGGAGGGGTTAAGTAAGGTCATTGTCTGCCGGCTATTGTTTCAACCTCACGGCGAACATCCAATTTTTATTTTAGTGATGAAGCAAACACTGTGTAAACTGAGGTTATCTATTTCCGGCTTATCAACAAATTCTGGAACATACTATAACTTCCTTTTTGCCAAATATATAAAATGGTACAGCGTGTAGTCTCTGGCATCACTGGAAAGTGCATAACTTATGACTGCTCTAATCTGACTTTTTTTTCTCCGGAGGCTCGATGGACAAGAAGTCGGATAGAACTTTCGGTTCTTTGAAATGTGTTCTGCAGGAACGAACTCGTTGCGTTCTGTACTTGATAACCGTCGCTTTCCTAGTGTTGAGCATCGTGTATATATCTGTCGCGTTCGTCTCGATGAAGCAGCAACTATCTGAGGTAAAGAAAGAGCTTAGAGCGATTAAAGATTCAAGGACGAGTCTTGGAGAGAAAGATCCACCTTCGAGGCGTAAAAGGAGAGCTAGCAACTCGCAAATTTCCGAGCTTGTCAGGAGAATTGCTTTACTGGAAAGCGGGTAAGGAAATCCACGGTTAGAGTTGAAATGCAAATTTAAGATGCAGTAGGTAAGCTTCCTCAAGCCTTGTGTACTGTCTAAAGGCGGAGTTTATTTAATAGCACAACTCATGCCAGTGTATAAAGAACTCTTAAGAATTTGTATTAATAGAGTCGATATGAAGGTAGATTTTACGCCCATATCAAAGTCATATCTCTCATCAGCAAAGGTGCATGCATTTATTTTATTTTATTTTATTTTTTGATTCTGCTAAGGCGCACAGTTTCTTCTTTTAAATTTTGCTGCCCAGACTGGTGAATAGATCAAAACAGACTTTGTCACGCTAAATTTACGAACTTTAAAATCGGACCTCAATAAGGAAACTCTATCTGCATCAGTAGAAATGGACCTCAAAGTTCAGTAGCCGAATTCGAATACCACACCCCTCAAAATTGCACTGTAGTAAACCCGAAAGACTGGATATTTCACCGACAAGAAGGTTAGTAATGATAATTAAGTTTATCAGAAAGAAATTTGACCATAAGAAGACTTAACTTAACTTTGAGAACACTCAAGGTACTTTCTTGCTTCTCACATACAACCTTAATAAAAAAAAATTGACCGAATCCATCAGGAAATTGAGTAATTTCAATTATTAGTGGACAAAAACCTTGTACCAAAATAACTTAATTAAAGGGCTATAAAATGATAATTACTAGTTAGCTGTAATAACACCAAAGACTGTTTCTCACAGGAGCCCGAGAAAATAAATGTCAAATTTCACATGAATTGTGAAAACACAGACAAAATTCTTAAAATTTCATGTGTAAGATGTCATTTTGTGAAATTGGACATTCATTTTCTTGGACTCTCATAAGAAATTTTCCTTGGAGTTATTACAGATAACTAATTAGATCTATAGCCCTTGAAAAATGTAAGCAAGAATGCGATATTGATTATTCCGGTACAAGATTTTTGTCCACTGAAAATTAACATTACTCAATTTCCTGATGGATTCCGTCGTGAGCTTTTTTTTAAAGGTAAAAATATCTTCATATTTCAGTCTCAACTTATTTTAAGATATTTCTATTTATTTAGTTTACAATTCTTCCCGGTGCATTGATAACAAGCAAACGCGCAGACGAGATTTTGCCCTAGATCCCGTGCTGGCCTGTTGGGGTCTGTTGAGAGGTCGAAAAGTTACTTAATAAGCTAAAAGTGGTGAAAAAAAATGTCTAAGTTCATTTAATTTAATATTCGCCTTACACTTTTCAAGACTGAGAAAAAAAGGGTACCAAAACTACTATATGGCGAAATAATAAAGGAGAGTCTTTTGCGTCAGGACGCTAAGGGGGTGATGAATATTCGGGCACGTTCCTATTCTAGCGCAGCGTGTGTTTGATCGTACATGCATGATTTTAATAGATTCGTCTATAATGCATAAAATTCAGTTTGTGACAGTTTTGGGGCGTCAAGTGCTGCTAACAGAAACTGTTTCTCTGTCGCCTTTTTATAGTTCCGTGAAAATTTCCAACGGTACACGCGGACAGGCATCACTTCCAGGTTTGTAAACGTTAGCATTGGGTGGGTGGGAGTGAAACATATTAGTGAAGTATGTACATGTTTGCAGCGCCCAGGACTATGTTAGGAAATCCGGATTCTGGAATCAAGGAATTTTTGCTTGGGGAATCTAGAATCCTGGCTTTAGAATCTATAATACTGCTCAAGAAAACTGGAACCCCTTGGCATCTGAAAACTAAGCCACTAACTAGGAATCAGTCACTCAGTACGCCGGGGCGAATTGTAAAATAATGAAACACATAGTATACGTACTAGAAAACATTTACAATTACAGGACAAAAAAGGGGCGCTGGGGCACGATACGGACACATTATACAAAAAAACAAAAAAGAAAACAAAAGAACCTTGAAGGATGGCAAACGACAGGGGACCTTAACAAGAAAGGATATTAGTTTTATGAATAATGTAATCTCTTTTTTTTTCTTGCCCCTCCATATCTTTTGCCATCCAGCAAGGTTTTTTTTGTGCCTTGTGATTGTATCGCGATACAAAGGGCCCATTATCTGCCTAAACATACGCTCGGTTCAATCTCGTAGACAAACGCGCAAACTTTGTGGGCTGTAAATTGTACTCGTTTTCTGCCGTTTAACAGAATATGCTTACGTGCTACATTTCGGTCTGCTCTGTAGCTTTTACTTTACACTTCTTGTTTTGTTATTTTTCACAGGGCGAGATGGGAGAGATGGCATGCAAGGACCTCCCGGAACGCCAGGTAAGTGTTGATATCTTCTCTACAGTCCACGAAACCAAGCTCGGGTACCATAATTGGAAAACAAAAACATCCAAAGTGGTATTCATGATAATAACGATGACAATAACAACCATCCTAACTACCACAACGCCATGTTGGATGAGCTCCAACATGGCGGACAGAAACCAACAGAAACATCTGTTACCCAGTTTTGCAACAAAAGCTTGAATTTACTCCTAGTGGAACTCACAAACATTAAAGTAATACTTTTTCTAACACTTGAACTGATTAGATAGCAAAATTCTTCGAAAAAAGTCACTTTTTTAACCTAAATGACAGCTCTCTCGGCCGTCATGAAAATGCTGCGTCACGCAACAGCTTAGAAATTCAAGCGTACTTTATTACAAAACCAAGAACCCTTTTGAAGCGAAAATTTGTTTGAAAATTAGTTTTCAGCTGCTCTAATACACCATGAAAGTAAAATCTCAGTTGGATCGATAGTATTGTAGTTTGAATTTTAGTGACGTCAGGTGAAGACCACCAATAGGATCACGACGGACAATAATTAAAATACCCATATTAGGATGAGGATTGTAATGTTAATAATCATCGCCACGAGGGTCAGTGACGATCAGATGATGATGACAATGATGATTATGACAATGTGGATGACGACGACAACGAGGACGCCGAAGACAACGACGACGACGACGACGACGATGACGACGACGACGAAGATGATGATGATGATGATAATGATGATGATAATGATGATGATGATGAAGAAGAGGCGCTGTGTTCCGTGAAACTGGTCATGAAGTATATTTTCATTAATGTTGGCAAAAATAAATAAATGATTGATGGTAAATAGATAACTTTAAAGTAAATTAAAAGCGACAAACTATCTCTCAGATTCCCTCTTACATCGCGTTTACCATTTACTCTTAATTATTTAGTTAGAGAGGTTTACATAGGCGATATTATAAGGAAACATGTTCAACAAGAGAAATGAAACATTCATCAACTTTTAGGAAGAGATGGTAGAGACGGAAACCAAGGACCAGCAGGACCACGAGGACTGCCAGGGCCAAAAGGTAGAGGAACAAGAATAATACAGTTGCTGAGTGAAATATCTTGTTTAGTAAGCCGTATATGAAACCTATTTTTCAATGCTCATATTTTTAGTGTTAACTGTTCATGAATCATGTTTAAGCTTTTTTCTTAATGTAGAATACAATAAACTAAATGAAACGAGACTTAGAACTTAAAACAGTTGACCAAGACGAGTTATGAACGTGGTTAACCTTGGATTGAACAAGAAAAAAATTAGTATTGCCCTTTTTCGCTTAAATTTTCGATTCGCAATCAAGGGTGTCTAAATTAAGCGGGTTAAACTCAAGGGAAATGTAAAGGCTTTCCCCATCGATAATAACGAGTTGTGCGTATTAAAAGGTGCCCATAAAGTGGGTCCAGGTGGCAGTTATCTTCTCCGTAATATTCAATGACGTTAGCAGGCCTCCATGATTTTAACGTAAGTGTTTGGAGAGTGCTGTCTCCTAAGTGTAATTCACGTGAGAACAGTGAGCGTTCATTACTGAGGAAGACTGTGAGATAAAGTCGAAAGCTACAATATCTGAGACCTTCAGTTCAGTCAAGCAAAATTTCTCTTTCAAATTTTAATTTCAAGGTCCAGAATGAGCATTCATGTGATTTGTTTTTCTTTGTTTAATTAGGTGATATCGGGCCGGTGGGAATTCCTGGAGCTCCGGGACCTCAAGGAGAGAAGGGATCACAAGGATATTCGCTATCAGGCGTTATATACAATAGATGGGGAAGAAAAACCTGCTACGGAGATGCCCTGTTGGTGTATAACGGTAAGAGTGCAGGATGTTTCCCCCTCTTCCTTATATACATTGTAGATATAACACTGGTCTTGACCCTCTTTAGAACTCGAAAAGAACTTTATTTCCAGCTTTTCTTTTGGGAAAACAGCTTTAATTCAAATTTTGCTCGCCCAGGGCCACTTCCTGACCCTCAAAGTTTTCAATTTTGTTAGAAGTTGAAATGCCTGGACTCTTGCCACTGAGCAAGTAAGCTTTAAAGGTTTGAGAGAGGGGGTGAATAGGCGAACGGATCGGTGGATTTTGAAAATATCTTTGCCCGGATTTCGGATTCAAAGCGAGATTTTAACGGATTTCCGGATTCTGCAATTCCAACAGATTGCGGATTCATCCATTTTTTGGGCCCGGATTTTGGACTTTGCGTGTATTAAAAGTATTTTTGCCCAGATTTCAGGTTCAGGCGAAATTTTAACGGCGGATTTGGTTAATAAAACATAACGGGTCGGCGGATTTGCATACCCCTATTCACTCCCCCCTCTTTGAGCAAGTAAGCTTTAATTCAACTCGCCTGCCTGTCGAATAAACTCGAATAAACAAAATGTCTTTGTTGTTGTTGTTGTTAATAGGAGTCATGGCCAATGGTCATCACAATTTGCATGGTAGCGGCTCTAATTACCTTTGTCTTCCCAACATCCCTAACCATGGCAAGAACAACGGCGGCTGGCAGGGCACTGCAATACACAGTACCGAGTACGAGTCAGGGAGCTTCTTGGGATCTATCCAAAGCCTTACAAACCACGATGCTCCTTGCGCTGTTTGTTACGTCACGTCACGTGGTTCGCAATTAATGGTCCCTGGAAGAAACAAGTGCCCGACGGGATGGACAAAAGAGTACGGCGGATACCTGATGTCATCGCATCACGACCATAAACACGGCACCGAATTTGTTTGCGTTGACGTGGATGCTGAAGTTGTACCGGGGAGCCATCGCGACACGAACGGAGCATTATTGTACGTGGTTGAGACTTCCTGTAGTACAGACTTACCGTGTAAACCCTATACTGACGGCCATGAGCTGACTTGCGTTGTTTGTACCAAATAGATATCATTGACACCGTCTGTTCTCCACTGTAATACGTGGTGTCATTTGCTATAAGGTGGAAGTATTGTTAATGATCAAGTATTCAAATTTTGGTAACGTTACGTTGTATTTTTTTCCTCAAAATTATGTAAATTGAGCTTATTTCCCAATTGTTATAGCTAATTGTTGAAAACGCTTGGCTTCCCACTAGATGAAGTGCGAAGGCATATGACGCAGAAAACTGCTGTTTCAGTTTTCGTAAACTTTTTTATGTTTAAATGTTCATATAACAGAAAGCGGCAATGTGCTTACAGAACCCGCCCTTTCCTGCAGGACATGATCTATCTCTTGCGGCTAATACCTTTCCGGTGAGTTTGTTAAAAACCACGATACAAGAGTAGATTCCAGAACCAGAGTTTATCCCATTGGCCTGCTTCATCGCCGGTGTCGTGTGCCACTCTAGCAGAAACATATTATTATATCCAGTCAGAGCGGTTTTCCGGTAGTCTGCAACACAGCCGTTTTTAATGTCGTCACGCAATGCTCCTCCCCACAAACGGCTGCTGAGAATCGAACCACATTCATCACATTTCCCTTTTGTTCGTGGTCTAACGAACAAACCAATCACAGGGGCACCCAACGTGAAATTTTGAGAAAAAAGATCTGAAAACAACAACAACGCATGAATAAAGCTTTCCGAAGCCATTTTAAGCATTTTGGGAGAATGCTGGGAAAAAAATTATCTGTTCCTCACTCCCAGCAGGACTGATAGAAAAGTTCCCAGCGAGCAAGGTGCACCTACACGTACTCTGCAACCTGACTTACTGGGAAGTTTCCCAGCAGACGTATGTCCAACAATTACTGGCCAGTTTGGGTCTGATTATAGCGCGAATAAATACCACATAGCAGGTACTCTAGACAACAAATCCCCTCAGACACCCTGCACTGTCTCTTTCCCAGCAACACTTTCCTTCCAAGGACATATCATTTTTCCCAAATGTCCCAGCCATCAAAACTTTAATTGCATGCAGAACAAATATTATGAGGAGCAGATCCATCGGTCCATCTCTGCAATCATACATGACGTCGCTTGGAAGCGAATACTCTTCTCAATTTTCGACAAATCAATCAATCATCGCCGAATTTGGACGGGCTATGTTGCGGCAAGTAACGAAAAGGTTAATTTGCAGAAAAGTTTGTTTTAGGCGGTTAATAAAGTTCCAAGTGAAGAAACAAACAAACAAACAAACAAACAATAAACGAACAGAAAAGGTTTGATAGGCCTACATAACTCTTACCAGGATCGGTTGGTTCTTTTTTTGTAAATGTGCATGTGTATGATAAATTTCATGTGCCAGATGTGCTCATTGTGTTGCTGTAACATGTGAAGACTAAACTCTCAAGGGTACTGATTCAAACAAAAGCAATCTTATAAATTATCGATGAATGATTATGCGAAATATACCCGGAAACTTTATAAGCACATCCATGTTATGCATCACATTTGCTCGACTTGCTTGCTGCTGCTGCTTATCTCATCATAAATTCAGAATGTGACTCGACAACAAAACACTACTCTCAGTTGACTACTTGTTTTAACGCGACGATTTTGATTGTTCTGTCATTTATACATGGGGCACTGAAAAAAGTAAAGTGTGATTAGAGGAGCCACCGTACCGCAAACGTGGCCCGAACACCTTCCAGAAAATGGGAGCAGAATTCTAATTGGCCAATCGCAGGACAGGAATGTGGTTCGATCCTCAGCATCCGGCCGTTTGTGGGGAGGAGCGTTGCGTGACTACACTAAGAACGGTTGTTTAGTGGACTAGTTTTTCGGAGGTTTCAAACTTTTTTGTCTTGGAAAATTAAAGGTATACCGTCTGTAAGGTGTTTTTTTATCCTCAGAATTTTGAAAGAACACTTCAGGTATCTCTTCCAAAGATGGAGGTCCAGCCGTCTGGAAATGGCTTCCCCCTTGAGAAATTTTTCGGCTTTCAGGTTTTCTTTTCGATTTTCTTCTTGGATTTTCCCATCTAGATCCTTCCGTAGAAACTTATCCCAGCCATATTGGATTTACAAATTGATTATTTTAGACCAAAATAAATAAATAAATAAATAAATAAATAAATACCAAATCAAAACGGGTCTGACAATTTCCTGCCAAAATTATAGAAGTCGCAACATTGAAGGCAAAACAATTACGCTCGTTTAAACTTACTTGGATTTTAGACTATTCAGAGCGAAAACACTTAAATTTCTACAGCCACGGAAAGCACTACTAGATAACATCGACCTAAACCAGATGAGTCATCGATATGTCAGCGGCGTCTTACAAAATGACTGTAATGATTTCTTCGAATTCCGCTCTCTGACTTGATCGATCTCAGCGAGGATGTTACTGTCACGTGAAACTTACACAAAGCACAGCGATGGATAGACTACGAGTAGATAATTATAGTCCCCCATTTTTCCTCAGGGATAGTAGAGCGAGCGAAACGCGAGCGCGCGTGGAAATCACCCCACGCGAGGAAAGGCGACACGCCCGCCGCGTGTCGCCTTTTCTTGCGTAGGGTGATTTTCACGACAGCTCCCCCCCCCCACGCAATTTTCACGCCTCCCTTCCGCTTCCCCCCCCCCCCTCCTTGTACGTCCGGGTTAAATTACTTGGATATATTCTTACCTCACGCATACGCTATTAAGTGCGTTAAGAAAGTTAGTTTTCGGTGTACATGGGGTTCAAGAAATGTTCTTTTGAATTGCAAAAAAGTTCGGTCGACAGGCTGAATTTTACAACCAAAGTCATAGGGTCCAGAGGAGTTTCGTGTTAATAAATGAATTACTTATTTAAAGTCTCACCTTGAAAAATGTATATACCTGTCGCTTAGCACGATTAATTAGCTCAATGGAATCTTTATGAATCTACTGTAAACGATTTCTTCGCTTCTTATCAGCCACTTTTTCAGAAGTTTTCGACGGGGTTTGATGTTCTAAAGACAAACACATCTCCTCTGGACCCCTTGCCAAAGTTGTAGGAGGAATATTCCAAAGCAAATTTTGCGAACTAGGTCCTTGGTCCGGCCACCGGACGATAACATAAACCAGTCAAATAGTGATTGAAAGGGAGAGCCTCAGAACGTTCAGTTTTCGTTTCGTTTAGTTCTTAGTAAATTAAGATTTATGAATTGAAGTGAGGATCTTTCAACTTTGAGTTACATTTTAGGTAAAGCACTTTCAGTGAGTTGAGTTACCGTAAATCCTCTATTAAGCCCTCCCTCTCAAATTAGCCCCCCTCTCTAATAAGCCTCCCCTTTTCAGAGGAGGAAAGTTAATAAGCCCCCCCCCCTCCCTATTAAGCCCCCCCCTCCCCTCCCCAAATCCTTATTCTTCACAAAAAAATTAACGATTGATATAAGACGAGTTTTCCAGAGGTTTTCGTTTGTAAGTTGTGTATGACAAATCAATACAAGTAACCATTCGCATAAAAATTACCGAAGAAAATGAGACCGAAAGCACATTATTTTTTGAAGAATAAGAATTTTTTTGTTACTTTTAGGCTCTCACAAGTGAAATAAATACTTTTGACAGTGAATTTAATTGTACAACGCGTAAGTCTACTCTGTCTCATACCATGGTATTTTTGTTACAGGTGATGCGTTTTGCTTAATTAAATAAGCCCCCCCCTCTCTTTTAAGCCCCCCACCCCCCCCCCCCCTCAAAAGTGCTTGAAAAAAAATAAGCCCCCCGGGAGGATTTACGCTAATAATAAAAACCGCATGCAGCGTTCAAGCTAAATATATTGCTCGAGACTTTCCCAGTAGCACTGCACTCTCAAGTTATTTAATTAAGCAATGATCAAGAAGGCCATAAAAAGGAAACTTATATGCGCCCGTTGGTACCCTGGGTGCCAGAGACTTTTCTAGCGCGGTTTCCGGCTTTAGTTAGTTCGCAAAATTTGCTTTCCGCGAGAAAAACCTCTGGTACCCAGGGTAGTCCGTTGGGTTCGCAAAGTCAGAAAAATCAAGCAATACAAAAAAAAGTGTAATAATATTGTCGCTCGACCCTAACCGTGTATTCCTTTAGTGTTGTTGTTCAAGTAAAAATGGTAGCCGTAGAGTGTTGATAAATGTTTTAATAGCAGGACCGGTTTCGGAAATCTCAGATGGTTTCCTTCGTCAGCTGCTTTAATAGTTAGTGCTTCTGGGGTTGCCAGCAAAGGAGAGTGAAATTGTGGCTGGAAAGGTCCTTTTTATAGGCAATGACATTAGCAACTGGATACTGGGAACGAGCCTCTCAGAGAGGATTTGGTATTGGTCAGCGGCTTCCTTATGGCACGTGTGGTGTAAATCAAGATGGCGTTCGAAGAAAGTGTTCGCCACAAGTCTGGTCCTCTCAAACAGCAGAACAAGACACATAAACACGGGCGGCATAGGAGTAAAAGCGAGGTCGACAAGACAAATAAAGGTACTGACTCATATTTTCTATATGTTTTTGTTAATTTGTTGGGCTCTAGCTAAAGCTTGAGCCTAGTAAATAGAGTTATCCTAACTGATTTTTTTCAAAGTTCATTGTTTTTTAATCGCAAGATCAGGATAGGAAAGTTATTGTGCAATATCAAGGGAACCTCCTTTAAAATGAATAAAAATTGTATTATATTAAGTTCACTGATTTTGTCCGAATCACTTTGTGTGCAAAGTGGTGGCTAGCTAATCTTTCGTTTAGTTAAGGATGGATGAATTCTTGGACTGCTTTCATATCACCTTATTTCTTGTGTGTGTGAAATAGTATGAAATTGCTGCATACATGGGGTTGTACGGAAATCTTTTCCCAGAGCAGTTGCCTGATAGGATTTGGTTCACTAAATTTCAATTCTCACTTCCGAAAAATTCAGTGAGTTTCAGACCTTGCTACTTCTCTCTGCATTGCTTCCACGGTGGTCCGAGTACCTCTTCACACTGCAGCAAAGACTGCAAGAACCCTATTCAATGTGTGATGATCCACCTTCAAGATCAGCACCATGCAGCTTTGCTTCATTACAGAAATCATTCCTAAATCACTGTTCTTTTTTAAGAAAGAAGCCTACAATGGTATGGTTTTTGTGTCGGCATGTTAATAGCTATCCAGTATCATGTAAACATAGCCTAAATCAAAAGTGTGCATGGAGATATATTTGTAGCCTGTCCATTTCATTTACAGGTCGTGTAGGTGTAAAAATTGTTTCAAAGAAAACCAGGCAAGCCGTAGGAAAAGCTAATCGCAGACACCAGGTTTGAAAGATTCTTTGTGTGGCTTTCCTGCTAATAAGAAACTTACTGGTATATCATTCATATTACAGTGTAGATAATATTAGAGTAATCCCAACACTGAGGCCTGGGATGAATAGATTTTTGTCGATGCATCACCTCATGGTGTACTGTGGATCAGTATAAGAAATGTTTAACCTTAATTCTCACCTAGGGCAAACTATTTTTTTCCCTTGTGCTTTCCACCCTCTTCCTCTCTCCCCTTGTTTAGTCATTGTTTTTTCAAGGATTAAAATGCTTGTCATTGGAATATATATTTTGATGCTTTATGTTTATTTTCAGTGATTTTGTTATGTACAAATAGTTATGGAGAGTCGTGGGACTCATTTTGTGAAAAATCAGGAGTCCCTGCCCATAACCAATGAGTCTCAGTTAAAAAAAAAAATTAAAAAAAAAAAGGAATTCCCAACCAAGCTCCCTGGGTGGGACTTGTCTCACTCTTCCAAATTTGGGATTTTTGTGGGTATTCTTTAAATACCCTAAAATATCCAAAAATGGCAATCTGTTATTTTTTCCTGTGCTATATATTTAAAGCACAAAAAAGACTAAAATAAATATACATCTTTAAACAACAGCGACAAAAATCACACAGACTTTATATTGTACCTAAAAAATCTTCAAATCGATCCATCATCTTTTGCATTTGTTATTCATCTGTGTTTGGAGCAAGTATGGACGGATAGTGAAGAAAAAGGGATAAAAAAGGAAAAAAAATTCAGAAAATTACAGGAGTGGATGCCTCATGTGAAGGCAAACGGTATTTAATTTGTTATCAAAAGTTCAACTGCTCTTATGAGACTTCATATTACTTATCTAAGGTAACTTCTGGAATAATTACATGTAGGCAAAACAAATACGACAGAAAAGGAGAGAGGAAGTTTTAGAACAAAAGAGAAAAACAGGAAAGCATGGAAGCCCTCCACATCTTATTGTAAGTAATAAATATTATACTTTTAAAAGAAAAGTTCAGGTTACTGAAAGAGAGAATATTTCGCAGAAAAAAAAAAAGCCTCTTCTTCCACCTCTTTTGTCATAAGATAGTGAAAGGTCTACAGAAAAAATAAAACAAAAAGAAAACAAAATAAAACAAAAGCAAAAAAAAGTTGTCTGTATAAAGCGACAAACCTTTTTAACTTGTGGGTTATGCGTAAGCCTAAGGAACAAGTTATTGTAGGCACTGCGATATGCAAATGTGTCACTTGGGTGTAGACACCGTTCATAATTAGTCGGCTCCGCACGAAAGCACCCAGTATCAAAATGACAACTGTCGTAGATCGATCGTTTCTGTTCTGTGATCAAGAAGCGTAGGTACTAAAACAAGGAATGACCTACAATGACCTACAATGACCTACAATGATCTACAATGACCTACAATGAGCTACTATGACCGAATGTGTAATCCCTGTAATGAGCTAAAATGAAGATTTTAGAAAAAGACAAAAAAAAAAAGATCAGGGGACATGAGTGCATAAACGTAACGTGTTTAGTCTACTGCATGACAGCCCATTTAACGATGACAGCATCTCTAATTATTACGCTTGGAGATAAATTTAGAGTGTAATAATACATGTATGATGATACTGTGACTTTTGTCCAAACCATCCCTTGCAACCTTTTGCATTAGTTTTATTTTGTCTTGTCTTTTTTTCAAACAAATTGAACAAACACAGTCACCCCAACAGTGGATCCGGGGGATCTTCAAGGGACCTAAGGGTACAGGCGGATGAACAAAGGAGGCCTTCAAATCCTGACCCTGTTCAAAAGAAAAATTGTTCATTTTTTTTTTAAGTACTCTGGCCTGTATAAGACATCATAAGACCCTTTAAATGGCTTTCGGTCCAACAGGATGCACTGTTTGTAACGCTAAATAGTAAAATCCATATGCTGCTCAGCGGCCCATACCCATCTAGGCCAAATAAGGGAGTGTCTGCATGACTTCCGTCAATACAGGGTATAACAGTGCTATACCGGTAAAAACGCGATTGCAATAATCTGTTTTCAAGTTTCTCAAGTTACCTGAGATCAGGCACAATTTTTGTTTTGCCTTTTCAAAATGTGCTTGGCAATTTAATACTATGAGCCTAGTGTCACGTCCAAGCGTGACACACGACAAACATCATTGTCTGTCATTTTGTAGCTCATTGTAGGGCTTATTTTAACTCATTTTAGCTCGTAGTAGCTCATCGAAGATCATTGTAGGTCATTGTAGGCCATTGTAGGTCATTGTAGGTTATTCCTTGTTTTAGTAACTACGACACGCGTCCCCTGATCTTTTCTTTTTTGTCTTTTTCTAAAATCTTCATTTTAGCTTATTACAGGGATTACACGTTCGGTCATATAGTAGCTCATTGTAGGTCATTGTAGATCATTGTAGATCATTGTAGATCATTGTAGGTCATTGTAGATCATTGTAGGTCATTGTAGGTCATTCCTTGTTTTAGCAACTACGGATCAAGAAGTGCTGAGCATGCATTGTGCCCAGAGCTTTTGATGTTATGATTTTGTACCTTTCACAGGACGATAAGTTGTCTTCATGTGGACTTTGAATTCAAATTAGCACTATGGCCAACTTTGAGACAGAAGTTTATGAAATTTTCAAGCTTTTGACTCGTCCAGTCGATAAACATGACAAAAAGGTCAACAATATATTGCTCTTCGAATCCTAAGCTGGTCCAAGCACCAGCTCACCATTCTGCCATGAGTCTCAAGATTTTTTTACTTTTCTCACGACACGCGACTCCCAATCTCATGGTTTTTAGTGAAATATCATTCTGAAATGAAATGTTTCTTTGTTCAATAAAAACTGAAATGTTTACTCCTTACAACACACTAACTGTACAATGCCGTCAGCAAGAGACCATGTGACGGTTTTGCGAGACATTTGTCGGCCATTTGAAAAAAACCCTTAAGTACTGAATAAAACATATTTTGACACTGTCGATAATCAAATGATAATATGAAAGCAAAGATGGCTACGAAGTTGCAGAGATCTGTGACAGTATTCATGACGCGTTTTTAAACAAACTTCGTAACGTGACCACTCAAGAATATATAACAGATCATTCGACACGAAATAGCGACAAAATTGTTTTGGGATGGAAACTCAGCTAAAATTTATCTTTGAACTTTAGGCTTCATTCGCTCGAATGGTTGATAATTTCGTTTTTGAATGGATAGCAATAGCTGTTCAAAAGTATAACAATTTTTTTTAAATGGATAGCCCAAGCCGTTCGAATGGATGACAATTTTTTTTCAAATGGATAGCCCAAGCTGTTCGAACGGATAGCACAAGCTGTTCAAACAGATGACATTTTTTGTGAAAAGATAGCTCAAGCCATTTGAACGGATGACATTCTTATTTTGGAACGGATAGCCCAAGCCGTTAGAACGAATACCACTAATTCTTTTGAACTGCTATTTGTTCGAAAATGGCAAACCATAGGGAACGTTTTCGCGTGAGAGGTCACTCCAAGGGACTGACAAAATATCTTTGCTATGTTCATTAATCCTTATCCTTCGCAAATAAATTGTTGTCGTACATTTTTGTATTTTTTCTTCGTTACTCTCTTATGCATCACAAGAACCCTCTGGAAATATTTCCCTTTGGTGCACACCCGCCCTCCCACCTGCAAAATCGGCAAATTGACCCCCATCATCCTCTTGCGTTTAATTATTGCTGTTTTGTTTGTCACTTAACGTGAACTCTATATATTATTTTTATTGTTAATGTATTTTATTATTCATTCAAAATATTTTCCCAATTCTCATTGGCTAAAAGCACATGCATAATTCACCATAACCAGTTACTGATGACCAAATCTGGAAGAATTTTGTGTTTAATGAGGAAATGACTTCGAAAATGCAGCCTTCTGCAGGTTAATGCACCGTTAACCGAGAAGACCTGGGGACGAGATTGAGTTGTTTTCATTGTAAAAACTAAGATGGTGGACACTTCACTTGTTTCAAGAGTAAGAACAACAGCTGGAACTAGGCAAAATAATGGTTAAACATAGCAAAAACAGCAAGAAGACAACTCCACGATCTCCATAATTCTTCATAAGATACTCAACCTCATTCATTAATTGTTAAAATAAATTTTTTTTTTTTTTCAGGCAATTATTCCCATGTCATCCCGTGTTAATGTTGGGCATGCTGTGCAGTTGTTTAGTGAGTGTGACAATGATGGCTCACTTTATCCTTCAAGTAACACAGTCACATTAGTGTGAGTAGAGTTATATTAAATCTGTATGTATCCAGCTTACAGTGTATTATAAATTATATTAAATCACCAGATTTGGGAGGGAGTATTTGGCTGATAATCTAGACCCCACTTTGTTATCATTAGTGCATTGTATGTGTACATCTTTAAAAAAATAAAAAAAATAAAAATAAAAGGTGTAGTTGAGTGTATTGATTTTTAAAAAGGATTTAAGGGTGCCTGTTGGGACATTTTCACATATGAAAGTCCGCTTAAATTATCTTAAGTCATGAGAGGTTGGGCTAAATTCTTTTTATGATGAGGTATAAGGTGCCAGCTAAGGAAGTGCAATATTATTATTTGAGCATGGTGAAATAGCTGTGCCCTAAATGATCAATGATTCTTGGGGAAAACTTTTTCAAAGTACATAAGGTTATTTACTGACAGTAAATTGTCAGAGCATGCAGTACAGCATACATTGTATATCTTCCTATGGGTGTTCTTCCATCATGGCCAGGCACCTAGATAAAAATACTGTAGTCATGCATGGTTTTCTCTCTCATTAGTTCACAACAGGTCAAGCAGCGATTTTCCTTTCTTCAGCTGAAGTATGGAGATTTATACTCAGTTCTGGATGCAGTGAAGGTAATGATATTATTGGTAATTATATTATTGTTGTATGCTCGGCAGATATTGAGCTTAACTGTTTGTCATAATTATGGATGTCAGTGCACCTCAGCTTAATAATTCTGAGTCACTGGCTTTATCAAAGAAGACAGTAGCTGCCACATGTAAAAGTATCCAAAGCAGTCTGGGATTCTGTTTTGGGGATTCTAGGTACTGGATTTCAGTCTCTTTCAATAAAGCTTGGATCCTTGATGCCAATCATAGGGATTCCAGATTCCTTGAGCTGTATTCCTGATTCCAATTCCAACGATTCTGACCATCCCCAAGGAATTTTGTTTTTCCAGATTCAGGATCCCACAGGCAAAAATGTTCCATATTCCAGAGACCAGATTCCCTTACATGGGACCACAGTAGAGACATTTACAGAGTAGATTCATTATATGCAGCGCCCTAATGTTATGGAAAACTGAATAAGGTCATGAAAAAAGCCATGGAAAGTCATGGGATTTAAAAAAAAAGAAATAAAAGAAAGCTGAGTAGAGCATGATCCCTGTAAGTTACAAGATTGTCTTTAATTATAAATTATGTTTTTGTTTTGTAAACTGTTTTACATGTACTGTTTTGCTGAATTAGGTAGCAGATTCTCTGCTGTTTCTTCACTCAGCCATGCACCCTGTAGATTCTTTTGGTGAAAAGTGTTTATCATGTATTTTTGCTCAAGGATTGCCAACAACCTTCCATGGAGTACAGGTATATATCTATATAACTGGCTGCATGAGAATGCCTCACATGTAACAACATGTAACTATTGTGTGCTTTGAGGTCGAGTTGACTAATTTGATTTAATTAACTTGCAGTAATTTTGAAAAAGTCAATAAGGTAATAATATTTAATAAACGATGGTGGAAATGAAATCTCTTGGAACATAAGAAATAAATCATATTTGAACAGTGGATAAGATATGAAAGTGATTGCAGAGATCCTTGCAATGTAATAATATTCATGACCAACCAATGTGGTTGAAAAAGAATCTGGTAATTTTCAGGCTTATCAGGGAACCCTGACCTTTGTGATGACTGGACTCAATGCTCTATCCATTATCCTTTGAGTTCTGCAGTTCAAAAATAATGGTTGATGAATGATTTACCTATGACACAAACACCTGTACCACAGAACCTCTCCTTTGGGACACCTCTATTCAAGAGACACCTCAATCCAGGGGACACAAAATTTGGTCCCCAAAAAATGTTCACACAATGTTTGTATTTGTTATGTCTATTGAAGGGACACTACCTCTTTTCAGGGGAAAGGGACACTTTTTCTGGGTCCTGAAACCTGGATTTAACTTCCATTCAGGGGAAACCTTAGCAATCAAACTTTGACTGACCCTAAAAGTCATTGATAAGTTTAAGTGTTCACTAGTGACAAAAGTGACAGCTTTAAAAGCGTGAATTAACTCACTTAAATCGATGTACTGCACTTGTTGGAATTCAACACACGGCATTGTCGACATAAGTCAATCATGATTTTTATACATGATCTAGCTGCTTGAAGTAATGACTACAGCAGATTCCGTAGCCTGCGAGGGCAGATGCCTTATTCGGTTGTAATAAAAATATTTTATTTGCTGGTTAATTATCAACAACCCCAGCCCAGCCTCCGTTTAGGGGACACCTCTATTCAGGGGACACCTGCCTTGGTCCAGAAGGCGTCCCCTGAATAGAGGTTCCACTGTAATCCAAATATTATCAATATGTGTACACATTGTATGGGATGTTTGGAAAGGCCCAGAAAACCGCTATTGATCCCCACCCCTCCAACCCCTCCCACCCTCCTTCGCCTGGTACAATTGTAAATGTTAATGATGCAACTGTTTTGTTTTGTTTTCCCTTTTATGTAGGGACTAGAAAATGTACCTTCAAAGAAAAGGAATGATGTGAAGAAAAACGTACAAAGGATAGTTGAAAAAAGGTACATAATTATGCAAATGAGCTATAAAAATTGTTGTGTTCATAGCTCCTCATTCATGCAGATGTACAGTTTACAGTGCACTGCACGCCACATTAACTTGCAATACCCAGTACCCCCAAATTTTCCATGTGCAGTGTAGGTCATATTTTAAATAGAACCCTCTTTACTTAACCTGGTAGCCTACATGTACAGTGCAGGCCACGGGAATTGCAGTTATATTTACACGCGTGTAAATTGCGTGCAATATTATGGCGGATTTACACGCAAAACGCACGCCAAAAAAAACAAAACAAAAAAAACAAAAACGTGTGTGTAGAATTCTACTCCAACAATTACACGAAGCTTACATTACACGCAAGATGCATGCATTCAGTATTGTAGGGAATTTTCCTCTCTACTATTGCACGCATGCTGCGTATGTTTTTTTAACTGCAAATCTAAAAGAAATCGTCTCTCTGATTAGTTTGAATCATGTTTTTCAAATTAAAAACAGCTTTATTAATCTATGTAAGAATCTTTGGTAACTGAGAACTGAGAAGTTACTTTGTCACTGCGTGACCATTATTTTGTTCGGGCGAATCGAACCAAACGCAAATTTTTACCGGATATTCATTTCAAAAACTGTTGTTGCATGTTTTTGTCACATGTATTTGATTGATAGGTTATTTTAAAACATTAATTTTTGTATTTGTTTTCTTGACTTAGATTTCCAAGAGACAAAATTTATGGACTGGAAACCCCACAGGTAAAGACTGAACCTACCTTGAAAAGAGAATGCGTTTACATCGACGCTTTTGGAAATTAAATTTTGTGTGGTCCTTTGTTTAGTTTACATCTCAATGTATTTTACGAGCGTTAAACTGGAAAACATAAAAACAACAACAAAATCTACAGAGAAACAAGGTTGAGGATAACTTGCCGTTCTTTTTTAGCTCTGCCCTCCGTCATTTAATAGGCAGATTGTACTAACGCACGGAGAAATCCCTACTTACCAGATAACTGCTTACAGTTAATATTTATAGCTCTGAGGCTCAGACAAAACAATTTAAATTAACGTTTGCGAATTCCTTACCTTTGTTTGTCTTTTGACGTTAAAATGTATCACTTATCTGACTTTAATCTCTTTAAAGACAACAGCCAGGTTGCGTTCACACGGGCCCGCACAAGGTTTCGACGACTGAATAATTTGACCGGACACTTCGTTCACACGAGACCGTTCAGTATGATGCCCTGTTCACACTGAACTTTGAAAGGGACAGGGGTCTAAATTTCCGTACGGTTAGGGTGAACGGAACACCTGAACGCACGAAGTTTTAACCGGTAGAATTAGACTTCTTCCAGTGCCTTGTGAGCGTAGCCTCAGACAAACATTGCAAATTAGTCACTCTGACGTCATTTGTGCGTCGTGCTGTTACATGTACATGCCTGAATTTATTGCTGTACAATGTATTTTCCCCAGTCAAACTAGGCTTGACGTATTAATTTACTATTTTGGTTAATTCACAGGATGCCCTAGTGGCCTTAAGGCTAATGTCCAACCAGCATCAAAGAATGATCCATTTCCGTGATATACGACCCCACATTTTAGCAGAGAGCGTGACATATGAACCAAACAGTACAGTTACAGACGTTCCTAGAGGCACTCTTAAAGTCTGTGGGTTTGTAAGGGGTCAAAACCTTTCTGTGAATAGACTGGTCCATTTACCAGGTTATGGAGACTTTCAAATGTCACAGGTGATTGTGGAGTGTGTGATTTGTTTTATATAAAATCGCCTGGTTGGATGTTTTCATCCAAGTTGTTTTCCCATAGATATTATAGGGTGTCTAGTTTCCTGACGAATAACTGTAGTGTACCGCTCATTTACTACTTATAACGCAACGCTTATAACGCATCGTAACCTAACGCAACGCAACGTAAATCAACGTGAAGTAACTAAAGGAAAGGGCGGAAAACCTAGGAGAACTTGATGTAGGGCATAATGACTTTAGGTAACTCGGGATAACGCAACGTAAAGTAACCTAACAAAATATAATTATTATTCAAGGAAAGATGACGTGTGACACAATTTACACTGTTAGGTTTTTCGGCAGTTTTTTTGCTGTATATGTTTTGTTCCCTTTTGCTCTGTTTTGTTTTAGACATGCAGTCGTAACTATATTTTTAGCCTTTGTTTAAACCGTTAAGATTGCCGTGAACGATTTTTGGACTCGTTAACTGTGGCTACATTGCCTGCCAGAACTAAGGGAACCAAGGTATACGCTTAACACGCGTCTGGAAATGCACGCACATGCGTCAGGTCCGACGCTTACTTAAATTTAAGCTGACGCAGACGCGCGTAAGCGCTGACGCAGACGCGCGTAAGCGCTGACGCTAACGTGCGTCAGCGTCGCGTCTTCGTGGTTCGTTTAGTTTTGGCCTGCACCGTATATGAAATATTCAGTCATTGCTACTGTATCTATTTTCTGATGTAACACATACATACATGTCTCATCTTTCATTTAGATTGATGCTCCAGCAGATCCTTTCCCTTGGCAGAAGCGAAAAATCTCTTCAGGCGTTAAGGGCGAATCCATGGCCGTGGTAATTTTGTTATTCTTTGTTATTCATTTCCCCGTGTAAATGAATTAGTGTAACCATTTATTTCCGTTCATTTACACTTTGTTCAGTTCTTAGGCAACTCTTGAAAGAACGCCTTCCAAAGTTGTTGTTTTTGTTTTTGTCTTTGGTGGTGTCGTTGTTGTTGCTTTTTTTTTCTTTTTTCCTTGAAGTCTCATAACTGTAGGATCCCGTAAAATCCCATACATATCACCGCCTGTACCTAGATTAAAAACAGACAGCTGCTATTGCCGTTTGTTTTCAGCTAGGGAAATAGAAAAAGTTCGAGTTATCGGGAGTTCGAAGCAAATAACCGCGGAAAAAAAGGAAACAAGTAAATAGGATGGAAAAGGGTTACAATTATCATGCACACTTCACGTCAAGCAGCAAGAGATATATTGATCGATATTTTGAATTTTAAAAGGAATTAATTAGCAACAAAGCAAAAAAACAAAACAAAACAAAACAAAACAAAAACAAACAAAGAAAAAAAAAATGATGTAATAAACAAATTCATGTTTCGTACTGCTGTACGTGTCTTCTTTCTTTCTTTTTTTTTGCGACTTTTCACGCGCGCAAAACATGGTTCAAATTATCGAGGGTAAGATTTTAATTATAGAAATGATCTAAAGGAAAACAAAAGTTACTTCGAGTTAGCGGTAGGTTCTGGTTATGGAGGGTTCGAGCTAACAAGAGTAAAGTTAATGTAACGTTTGAAGGAATACGAGGGGAGATCAAGTTTAGTTTGCGTTTGCGCCAGGGTTCGAGGCGAGGACGAGATTTTATTAATACTAAATAGTAGATGCGCTTTAACCAGCGTCATTTTGGCGGGAAAACAAGATAGTATTCATCATTCAACTGTAGGTGTTAGCGAGGATGTCGTAGTGGTGTAGACAAGTTATCGATTGTTATAAGTTTCATCATTTTGCGATCAGTGGAGAGGTTAACCTCCTCCAATAAAAAAAGAAAAGAATGAAATGATGCTCTTTGGGGCGTCTGTTACCTTAGAAAACGCAAAATTCTCTAAACCAAATCTCGACGTGCCAGTCGTCCTCATCCTCGAATCTAATGGTCTCAATTATGTTTATTAAGGACAGCGAAGATGGAACCACTGCCATGGACGAAGACCTAAAGCTGTTAGCGCGAGCTGACCCAGCACATCAGGAATCACTGCAGTCAGAGGTGGAACCTGACCCAATGGAAGGCGAGCAAACATGGCCGACTGATGACGAACTTCGACAGGCAGAAGGTGAGTAATGAGCCGGACATGATATATATGACACGTATTTTAGAAACGCTGCCGTTCCTGCTCGTTAAGTTAAGAAACAATAGTTAGTTAAAGAGACCAGCGGAAACCAACTAAAGGTTAAATACGTGAACACACCAAAATCTCACCACGTTTAATGTGGATAACCCTATGCTCAAGTACAAGTAATAACGAAAACGTCAAACCAAACAACAACAACAAGTTTTTTTTCAGGAACGCACACGAAAAACCACGAGGTGCGAGTAAAAGTACTACTCAAAACGAACCTCAGCAAACGGACTTCATAAAACAATCACGAATGAACGTTCTCAACACTCTCTCCCCCTCCCCCCCCCCACCCCACCCACTTAAGTGTTTATCAGCTTAAACGTCAGTCAACATCTTCAACTTCTTGTTCAGCAATGGCTTTGAACAGCTTATTGGTAATCTCTTTGGTCCTCTTGCTTGGCGTCGCTCTTGGTACGAACACTTCTGCTCCTGGGCTAGGCTTGTAATCAGGATTCTCTCCTCCAGTTTCCGAGTTACAGTCAAGTTGCAGGGAACGCTCGACAATAATTGCATTTTCTTGCCTCAGCTTCAATCCGCGAATCCCTCCGTCCTTGCCAATAATCTTACCACTCGTCCAAGCTTCCACAGTGCTGTTTTCTTCGCTTCACTTTTCAATAACACCACTGCTTCTGTGTCTGGAATTTTGGGGATTGTCTGCGGTGGATTTAGACTTTCGCTCCCCAAGGGCGTGTGCATACTCTTTTAAAAACCTTCTTCGAAAGTACTCCATACTTCTTTGTAAGAATTTCATCCGCCTTGAAACTTTCTCTTCCCCAATTGTCTCAAGATCTTCCTCCGCGTTTGGGGTTGGTTTCCCTCTTAGTAAAATATTTGGGGTAAGCACCGGTTGCTCAAATGCCTCTCCCTGATAAAGTAGTGGTCGATGGTTCGTACAGTTATTTATGTCAATCAAGATATGTTTCATTTCCCTGTAGCTCAAATCTTTTTCCAGTTCCGAATCACCTTCTTCGTCGATGACCTCAGTTTGGGTACCCAGAATTTCTCTCGCACGCGGCACATGGTTACTCAAACTTCCCCTTGCAACATTTGCTTGTGTATTTGTAAAACAAACAGTGATGTTAGTTCACATTCTCGAGGTAGGAAGATTGGGTAACACATCTCAATATTCCATCTTCATCCTTTTAAAGGTTTACATCTGATTTTGGACTTCAAACAGCCTGGGTGATCCAGAACCTCTCTGCTACTTGCAATTCTTCTGTTTTCAGTGTCCCTTTCTTTCTCTCTGTTTTCTTGCAGTTGTTAACAAATCACTTGACATAAGCAGTCACTCTTAGAAGCTTCCAGTATGATGAGTACTTGTGTAGAAGCTGATCCACCATTAGATTCTTTTCTTCTTCCTTCTTCATTGATTCTCAAATTTAGGATTTAAAGTCTCTACTACTGTCTAGCCACTTGTCTGGAATACTTAGCCAGTTTGGCTCTGGGCTCAGCACCTCTGCTTCCTTGGACGCTCGGGTTTCCACTTGTGGGCACATAATGACATTTCAGGTACACGTTGCCAGTCTTGAATAGCTTGAGTTCTATTTCGTACAAACTGAGCCCAAGTTCCTTGTCCTTTAATCCAGTAGAAAACAGTGGTGCTGTCGACCCAACAGTGATACTCTTCAACTGGCCGACCTCATAATGCTTCCTTCACATGATTCATCAGAGCTTGCCAAGTGTGTGTGCAGCAATAAGCTCCAAGCGTGCGATTGAGAGTTCTCTTGCAGCTATCTTTGACTTTGCAACAAGAAGACTTTGACAAACTGGTGAAGCTTTATGAAACACAAGGGCGTAGATAGCTGCTGAAACTGTAAATTTGCTGGCATCAGAAAAGCCGTGAAGAGCTATTTTCGTCACATCTGTGTTCACAACGCACCCCTCTAATCCTCTCACCCACTTATTCCAGGATCTCTAAATGTCATCAGGTACCTGTTCATCCCACTTCAGTTTGAGTAAGCAAGTTTCACTGTAAAGGATCTTCCTGTGGCCACCACTGGTGCAGCAACACCCAGCAAGTCATACATGTATACATCGTTGACAGTTAACAACCTTTTCCTCTTTGTCAATGGGCCCTCCGCAACTGCCTGTAACGGTTTCATGAAGCCAACGGAAAGTTTACTTTCTGTTTTGTTCCAAGGAACTCCCAGTAGTTTTGTTTCCTTAGGACTTGTTCTTATCCCTAGCTTGGCGTAAGTCGTACTTGCTTGAGAGGACACTGTATTATCTTCAGTTCTCTGACATTCTTCTATCTCTGGTAGGTTACTTCGCTATTTGTGGAGGTGAAAACCACCTCCCTCCATAATCTTTGTGGACTCTTCTTTAACCTTAATCAACTTATCGCTGTGATCCCCGCCTGACTGGACATCATCCACATTGTTCAGCAACTTATCAGTCGTATCAGGAAACTATTCAGTATACTGGCTCACATGTTTTTTGAGTGTCACGCCGAGAATGTAAGGACTAGGCCCTGACCCGAAAGTCACTCTGGTGTATCGATACTCTGTAACTGTCCTTGAGTCAAGGTTCCCGTACGATAACAGACGAAGGGCATCTCTATCCTTTGGGTCCGCTTTAATGTGAAGAAAAGCCTTTTGGTCCGAAGTCCACGATAATACACAGCAACCACAGAAGATTTCGTTGAAGAATGTTAAAGATGATAGGCTGCAGAGGGGGTCCAACTTCTAAACAGTCATTCAAAGACGGTACTTGTGAATTGGCCTAAGTTGAGCAATCATACACTATCCTCATCTTTGTAGACTCTGCCTGGTCTCTGGTTGCTGGTTGGTGGGGAATGCAATGCATGGCTTCTCCAGTGGGTATTTTTGGCACCACCTCTATGATTCCTTCTTCTAACTGCTGCTCCATAACAGTGTGATATTCCTCAAGCCTCTGCATCCTCTCCAGCTTTCGCGTGACACTTCTTAATCTCCCGACTGTTAGTGCCTTGTTTCCAAGGCAACCTTGTGCAGTAGATACCTTCCTCCAATTGCTGTAGCTGATCTATGAAATCTTCATGGAATGAATCGTGTACATTCTCCAAATCTTTCAGGCCAAGCACCTCCTGAGAACAAATCCGCGTTAGGCAGGTACGTTAAAACAGGCTTCTCAGCATTGACACATTGCAACTCTATTCCAAAACTATCAATGACATTTGATTCAACGTGGACGTTGTATACCTCAACACGTTTGTCCACTGTCCCATACATTTTCTCAATCACTTTGCCTTCAGTTCGGCACGGCTTAATGTTCAGTTTGTTTAACAGGTTTGCACTGATGTTTTAGCTACCTGTTCCGCTATAAAGCATGATCCGTGTCTGCACATCATTTACTTTAGCCAGCACTGAAGAGTGCAGGGTCGTTTGTAAATCATTTGCTCCATAGAACCGGTTTGAGGGAGGCTTACTATCAGCATTAGCCTTGGGTGGAAGTGTTGTAAAGGTTCTGTCGCAAATAGACGTATGGTGTCTGCCATTACAACTTCCACATCCACGAAACTCCCTTCTGCTGGCAACATCAGGTATTTTGGTACATTCTGAACTTCTGTTTTGGTGGAAGTTGCAGTATGCACGGGGCCTAGGCAGTCTTTGATTTGGGCCAGGCATACGTATTTTTTTTCCTCTTCTCTACTAATTTGCCTGATTCGATCCGGCAGGTTCCTTGACTTCTTGGTGCTGGGAAGACGTTTCAGGTAAAGGATATCTGACAGCGTACTTGCGTAGGCTTTCTATAAGCTCCTCTAACCCCCACTCCTCCCAATCATCATCCTTTTGTACTAAAGCTTCTATCACTGGTCCGAACTTGTCCATAATGCTGTAAACATAGCCTTGTGCACTGTGCGATTTCTTCATTGTGTTTATGGCTCTCACAGTTCTAGACAACTGGTTGTATAACTCATGGATCTCTTTTACTTTAGTGAGGCTTGTAATGTTTGGAAGTGTTTCCAAATCCTTCATTAGTGCCTTGAGAACCTTAATGTTTTTACCGTTAGTAAGTTCTAGGATCCTTTTCGCTTCTTCATAGCCTTCAACAGTGTGCAGTAAGCCAAGAATGTGACTCCTCGGTTCCCCTTCTACCAGCTCAAGGGAATAATTACATTTGCTTATCTCAGATTTTAGGGTTATCAACTTCTACTACGAACTGGTTGCAAAATCTAAGCCAATCTTTGTAATCCCCTTTAAATGGTGTAATAGAATACTTCTGTAATTTAATTACCGGAGGTTTACTCATTTCATTTGCAGCCTTTTTGCATCTAAGGCAAGTTCTAGCTCACACTTTTTTTTAAACCAATCTTCCTCTTTCTTATGGAATCCTTGTTTCTCTAAATTGCTTAACGCCTCCTTCAGTTTATCACTCTTAGGTGTCGCACAGGAATAAAATATTGTTTATGGGTGTTTGACCACTTTCTTACCTCGGCAAAACTAGTCTCAGCATCCAACATGGCGTCTTTAACACCGTTTGCAGAATCCTCGAGTGCTTTGTTGATGTCACATATTATTCTCTTGTATGCCAAGCGTAAATCCTGTGTCACTTTAAAGTTTAGTTTTTCCTCGATTTCGTTGACGTAGTAGGTTGCCTTTTTCGATGCCTTCTTGTAATTTCTTGCGTAAGATCCACTATGTTTCACAGTTAGTAAGCTTAATCTTCCATTTAATGTCAGTGTTCCTCGTTGCAAGATAGTTTCACGCAGCAGGGTCACCACTTTTGGTGTGGAAAATACGAGAACACAACAAATAGTTCCGAAATCGCACCACGTGTAATGTGGATAATCCTATCCTAAAGTACAATTGATAACAGAAATGTCAAACCGAACAAGTTTTTTTTCCAGGACCGCTCTCGAAAAACCACGAGGTGCGGGTAAAAGTACTAGTCAAACCGAGGCTTGGTGGTGATCTTCTTTCAAATAATTCTTCACCCCGCAGTCCTCATATATGATTTTCATATATTCATAACTTCATCATCATCCTTTCACGGGTTTAATACGAACCAATTCAACAACCTGCTCCCAGTTGGCTTGTTAGCTCAATTGGTAGAGCGCTGCACCGGTATCGCAGAGGTCAAGGGTTCGAATCCTATACAAGCCTGAATTTTTTCAGGCTTTCTATTCGCAACTGCAAAAGTTGCGTCTATAACTGCGATGAGCTTCTGTCATATAAGACTTCTTATAACAATCACGGATGAACGTTCTCGAAAGGGTGAAAGTTTAGGTACCGGAAGTGTGTGTGTGTTTGTGCTTTTTTATTTGCGTGTAAATTCGCTATGTTGCACGCGTTTTACATGAACGCGCGTGTAAGTGCTGCAATACCCGTGGTTTGTTCTGACAAGTAGTTTCTAAAGAAAATGTGAGTGTGCACAGGAACTCATCACCGCCAAGGGTCCATCTCTCCATAGTCATTACAGTGAAATGGTTACGGAGCTCGTCAGACTCCTCCAACCGTGATTACAATTATCCAGCAGATTCCACAGGTGATTTACAGGATTGCTCTGTGAAAGTTACAAAATGTACCGTTTTAGAGGAAAACTTAGTTCTTATCTATAATTACCCAAAACAGATGCTCTTGTAGAGAAAAAAGTTTTGAAGAGGGTACCAAAGGGGACATCAGAATACCAGGCTGCGTGGATAACAAATAGTGATGATGAAGAAGGTGACGAAAATGAAGATGATGAGTTTTACGAAGAAATGGCGGAAGCTAGTGATAGCGATAACTCCATGGTAAGGAACGCAGTCAGGACACTTGACGTTTATTCAGCTATTATATCTGTGTAATTGTTTGTTTCTTCCTTTTATTTTTATGTTCACTATGTATTTGTTTTTTTATTTTTGTTTTCTTGTTGTTGTTTTTTTTTGTAGAACGATGACGATGAACAATATGAAACTGTAAGTTGAATTTAGTACTTAGATGTTTTCTACGTAACTTTGTAACATTCGAAACCTACAGTTAATAGTTTTCTCCTGTTCGCACCACCCCTTGTCTAGTCAAAAAACTCACCGAACTTACATTTTTTTCCAGGTTCCTAAAATTTATTTTCTTCCTCTTTCTTCCTTGAAAGTCCCAGGGTGTGTTGCGAAAATCTTAACGTCAGATTTAACAGCTGACACGTGGGTACTTGCCATAGTGCACAACGACCACGGTGGACATCGTGTGCATAAACGTAAAACTGTAAAATTTGACGGGGTGGGAGAACGGTCCGCGTATATCAACGTATATCCAAATAAGCTGAACTTACTCAAAAGAGTTTGAAAAATTGCTTCGCCTCAAAACACAGCCCATATTCTCTGATGATTCCCAAACGGAATAGCGCGAACAATTTGATTTTCCTACTAGAATTTCCGGTTTTCCCGGCCATGTAAATGGTAAGTACCCACCCCAAGGGAAAAAATCTAAACAAACAATACTATAATAATGTATAAAACGAATTAAAAGAACATTTCAAAAGTACGTCCTTACTAAACGTAAGCTCCGTTAAGTTACTCGCTGTAATTAAGTATTTTCTCTCTCCACTAGCATCTCTTATTTGGAACAACAAAATCACTGTACGAAGATTGACCGTGCTATTATAATATTAATGAAACGTAAAATGCTTTATAATGTTTTATAACATAGCGCGCGTGCTTGCCCTATATAAGTCCTATTGAGCCGCTATGAACAAAATCTTTATTTACGCACGCCCGTGCGTAAATAAGATGACGTAAGCATTTTGTTTTACCTGGCTGCAGAGTTGTCGTCTTTTAAGCTACAGTGCAGTTTTCCTTCTCTTTAAACTATAGAAGAAACCAGCGAAGAACTGCCCAATTTTTCTATCGGCATTGACCTTTTAGGTCCTGATCCAACAAGCAGCAAAAATAGAGCCGAATTAAAAAAACTCGCACGTTGCGCGTTTCGCAAATTTGTCGGAAGACCAGCTGCAGCAAATTTTGGCCGAAAGACATTCACAGGGAACAGAACAGACGCCAACTGGTCATCAACAACATTAAGAGGTTAAATTTCCGTTTTTATTGTTGTTTTTAAATTTGTTATGCACTTTTGTTATCTCCGGACAATCCGACTGAAGCAGGAAGATTTCTCTCGCAATAACAACACAAATTACACAAGAAGACATAAATTTATTACTTACAAAAACAACTGCTGCCAGGTCTTCTCAAGAAGCCGTAATGACCAGCCAGTGTTTGTAAATGAATATGAGTTTAAGGAAGGATGACAGTCGTCTTCGCTAAAACCATGTTTTCTGGATTTCGCCGAGCAAAACGTAAACATCTTTTCAGCAAATCCAAACCATACTCCACGACTTCTTACGAACATGTTAGTATTTTAACTTTAGGTGAACTTTAAGACTCTTTTACCTTTGTTTCTGCTTAGTTTCCATTGATCGTTAACGAATAAAGAAGCAAATTTTCTTTCTCAGTTTTACAGAAAAGCTACAGAAAGAATATTCTCATTCAAACTAGATGATTGTGGTGTGTTCGTAATCAGCCAATAGAAGCGTTTGTTATTGTGTAGCGCCTTACGAGAATTTTGTAGTTGATCAAAAAGCAAGCATTTTTGTCAGCTATGTTATAAAAGAATTTGCTCATGCTTTTAGCTGTGCGTATATCGAGTTATGGATGCACTTGGGAAGTTTGGAGAGCACTCAAGAAGCTAGAGTTGCACTCGGCTATCGCCTCGTGCAACTCTTACGCATCTTTCGTGCTCTCCAAACTTCCCGCGTGCATCTACAACTCGATATACGCACGCTAAGCATGAACAAATTCTTAATTTTAACATCTGCTCAACATTTCGGAACAGGTCGGATCAGCGACCCGTAAAAAATCCTCTGACTTTCATGGTGGAATTCGATTTCAGTCGAGTTTTTCAATCAGATGGGAACTTGAAGATAAAAACTTTCTCAAAAAAGACATTATCTGTTTAGATGACAGTTTAAAGTATCGGATTATGGCGATTAAAACAAATGAAAACTTCACACCTTTCTCCAACAGAGTGACTTTCAGAAAGCCTCGAGGAACGGACTTGGAGACCGCTTCTGAATTGATACCAGGCTTCTGTCAGTCAAAGTCAAATGTCCCGACCCCGGGGTCGCTTCGTACGATCAAAAGCCCGACAGGGGGATAAACTCAGGCATCAAATGCCCGCCCCTTGCCTGCACTCCCCCCCCCCCCCCCCCCCCCCCAACGGGATTTACATTGATAGGTGCATTATGTTCTAGGTTTTAATGGTTTTGACTGGTACGGTAAAGGTGTTAGTTAGCTAGACAATCTGCACTGTTAAAGCGGCTCGCAGCCGCAGGATTGAGTTTGAGGTAGGACGCAGAGCATGTCGTCCAGTCCAGTGTAGCGTATTCCAGGCTCTGAGATAGTCGGGTCCGCGAAATTGTGAAAGCACGAACACGAAAATAAAACGAGAGGAAACCTTTTTCCCACCACCGCCCCCTTTTCGCGAGCCTCTCACTTATGAGTCATCGTCACAAACTGAAAGCCTGGAACAGGCCGGATCCGGTGCTTCAACTCCAAAACTTTTAGTTACTATTATTATTTTGAAGTGTAAATTAATCGAACGATATTATTTGTAACATAGTTATCTTATAATATGTTTGAGTGATAAGTGAATCGTGTCATTATATTATTAATTCTGTAGGTGAGCATAGCGGCTACCGAGACAGATGACAGTAAATATGATGAAAGCATCGATGTAGACGAGGATCGAGACCAGTAAGTGTGTTGCCATCTCAAATTTGAAAGCGTCTTTCTTAGTGATCTCTAATTCTTTGTCTAATTTGTAGGTTGGAAAAAATTCGTGCAGAGAGAGAGAATGAAATGTTTCCGGATGAAATAGATACACCTATGGACCAAAGTGCAAGAGTTCGATTTCAGAGGTAGGCACAAAATAAGAAAGTTAAACAAAAGCAGACGGGTAGCTGACGGTAAGATTTTTCCTTAAACGTAACACTTTGATCCTTTTCAATAACGTTCTGTTACAGGTGTTGGTTATTTATGTTTTTTTTTATGTTTTTTTTTATGTTTTTTTGTTTTTCAATTATTTATTCATTTATTTGTTCACGTTGAAACCTGGCGGATAACCAGCGTGGTACCCACCTTTACTTTTGCTTGTGTCCGCTAAATTCGGGTTTGTTTTTCTAAAAATATGCGACGGAACCTTTTGAAACGTACTGAGCTATTCGTCCGCACTAATACTGGATATCCGCTTAATACAGTCAGCTCTCTCATAGCGACCACTTCTCGTAAGCGATCACCTCTCGTAAGCGACCACTTAGTAAACAACCGTTTTCTTTCGTGCTCTAATACTGTTTCAAAAACTCTGTCGTAAGCCACCACTTCTCAGATTTCTTACACGCGACCACTTTTAAGGCCAGGAATTTTCTGGTAAGCGACCACCTGGCATGATCACGTATTGCAAGAACACCATTGTTCGAATGTCACAAAAAAGAAAACATTTTTTTAATAGTGCTGACCCAAAGTGCTGATAAATACATCGTAATAACAGTGCACTTCCAAAACAAAGAGAAATTCGCCGACTGTCGAGGTTGCGAAGAGTTCTCGTTTGCAGTCACGCAAGTGTTTGATATTCTTTTGACTTAAGGATCAAAACACAACAATAATGGAGTTGGAGTATTCGGACGAAATAAAGTATTCATAAATTTATGTAGCTATCAAGTTAAACTCCTTTGTTTTCGGTAGGTATCGTGGACTGAAGAGTTTCCGTACGACTCCATGGGACCCAAAAGAGAACCTTCCATCAGAATACGCGAGGTACAGTCATTTGCAAGTCACTGTTACAGCTAATCCCGGCTCCTTATGCTGAGTTTTGCAGCTTATATTAAAAGGCTTTTTAAGAGACCGCAGTGATATTTGCAAGGGAAACTGTCGATCACTGCGGTAAACCTCATTTCTAGTTTAAGGCTGCTGGTGTTCAAATGGCTATGGTCGTGTTCGATTGGAAGATTTTGATTTACTTTCTGAAATTCCGATTTCGGATTTTGCAATAAAATCCGAAAATGGATTTCAACTTCGAACAATTCATCCTCAAGGCGGATTTCAATTAAGAAATCCAAATACGGATTTCATTGATTTTCCTTTACTGTTTCATTTGGAAATCCGATAAAGGATTTGTAATTTTTTTTGTATTTGTTTTTTCTATTAATAATATATGCTCGTGCAAGATCGCTGTTTTTGTGAGCAGTTTTTTTAGGCCAGATTTCGAAAGAAGAAAGGTAAAAGGAAATACAAAGACGGGTTTCTCAGTGTAAGAACCATTTTGGATTTCGTATGTTGTTGCAAATTCAAAATCTAAATCCAGATTTTCCAATCAAACGCACCACGTGTTTTGTACTGTAAGGAAACTCAGCCCATCCTCGGATCAGGGGCGGTCTTTCGGGTCGGGAAAAAAATGGCGGCGGAAGCCGAGGATGAAGTCAACATTGCTTTGGCTTTCAAACTATATATTTTTAATTTTCTCTTATGTGTTTCTTATTGTGTTTCTTATTGTGTGTCCTTTTCTCCTGTTCAGCATATATTTTAACTATCTATGTTGCTATGTTGCTTATTAATGAGTTTCATGTGCATATTTGTAGGATTTTTCAGTTTCAAAATTTTAAAAGAACAAAGAAGCGTGTCTTGGAAGAGGAAGAGGTGGATGGAGCATTGGTAAGATAACTTCACCACGTCGATCGTTAATTACAATAGGCAAGTTTCGTATTCCCCGACGGCCCCTTGGACGAGAGACTTCTTAGCATGATTGCGAGGCTAATGCGGGCCAACGTCTTGGCGAAACAAAAACTGACAAAGTAAATTGGGTCTGAGTGGCTGGAAAATGATAGATTCTATCATTTTCCAGCCACTCAGACCCAATTTATTTTGTCAGTTTTTGTTTGTGGAATAGATATTCCTTTAAATTACGGGTAAAGTTTCAGCTTTGAAATTCTATTATTTCAAGACTTCTGAAGTCTTGAAATAATAGAATTTCAAAGCTTAAACTGTACCCGTAATTTAAAGGAATATCTATTCCAAACGACAAAACTGAGGGAACGTCCTTTAAGTCACATTTTTTCTTCCAGGAATGCAAATTGCTTGATTTTGGAAATTGGCTTTTAGAAGTGCATTCGTATGATGATGCAGGTTTCCAAATCGCATACCATACACTTTACTCACCCTTTCTAATTGCATTTCTAATTTTCTAATTGTTTTCTTTATTATTTCTTATGTTTGTAAATGTACATATAGCCAGGGTGGTATGTTTGCATCCACATTGTGAACGTTCCAAGTGCATTTATGGGTAAGAACCACGTGATTTCTTCCAAATATGATGTTAATACTTTTTTGTTGTTGTTGATAAGCAACTACTTGTTCATCAATAATAACAATATAAAAAAAAATAAACAAATAAAGAGTTGTTCATCGCAGCTTTAGGAACTGAACGTAACCTAAAATGTTCATGTCTCACTTATTCTAATTTGCTGCTCTGTTTTCAGAATCTCACGACCCCAGCTCCCCGCTTGTAATATTTGGTTTGCTTCCACACGAGCAAAAGGTAAATAACCCAGAGAGAAAACAAACTTACAAAAAATCGTAGGTTTGCACTCACCGGGCGCTTTCACCCCTGCGATCATATCGGTCTTGTGATCTATTTTGTTGTTGTTGTTGTTGTTGCTGTTTTTTTTATGGCTTGTTTTACCGATAGGACCGTTCTGTGCCCACAATAATAAGTTCACGCGTTTGGGATGTCCCTCACATAGATAGGTCTGGCGAAGCTGATAAAAAAAAGGATAAACAGCTGTTTGCGTGAAAGATACACACAGTACCCCTTTCGCGTATCGCATATCCTTTCCTTTCTAGAAACTTACCTTGCTCACACCGTCCCCAAGTTGTGTCTTGCTTGGTCTGAAGCCACAGTCGGTGTAGCACGTTTGAATGGGTTCGTGCGGGTCATGGAAAACCTGGAAAGTCATGAAATTTAAGAATTTCATTTTCCTGGCCTGGAAAAGTCATCGAATCTAATAATCGATCTTGGAACATTTATGTCCGTGATTGAACGTATCCGCATAAATTTGCTAGCAAATTATTTTCGAAATTTTAGCAAACAAAGATTTAAAGCAAACTGCTATCAGAAATGTATAAAAGAAATAGCAAATATAGCTAGAGTAACAAGGACTGCAAGCTGTAGCAGAAATTTGGTAGCAAATATTTGTCGCAATTTTCGCGCTCGTTTCCGCTTCGAGCTGATTGGCGGAAATCTGACAGCTCAATCGAAGGGGAGCCATAGGTGAATTGGAGGTGGAATTCAAATTCCTAATTCTTGCTTTTTTCTTGCTATATTTGTAAGTGAGTGTCTCACAAAATCTTCTTGTGCTTCATTTTTTGTTGAAATTGCGAAAAAAAAAAAACAACAAAGCTAGCAAATTTTGTTAGTGCGTTCAATCTTGGGCATATCTCTCCTGGAAAGCCATGGAAAATTACAAAGCTACTTTTTGTTACATTAGTTACTGCAAATATGAAAGTACGGACAAAGTAAGATAGAGACCAGTGATCACGCATTTTGGTGAACACCAGAGTTTTTGTGATTAACTGAGTTCGGTCAAAAAAATACCCTGAAAAATTGAAAGGAAACTTTTGAAAAAAATCGAACGTGATAGCTAAACTAAAGTCATGGAAACTTGGAAAAGTCATTGAAAAGGTTATGGCAAGTCGTGGAATTTCACGAACCCCTGTTGTTGTTGTTGTTGTTGTTTTTTTTGGAATACAAATCTACTATTTTGACCCTCAATTAACTATGTGGTTGACTTGTTTAAATCTCACAGATGTCAGTTGTACATTTTGTAATAAAGAGGTATCCCGCATTCAAGGAACCCATCAAGTCCAAGGTGCCGTACGTGTAATGAATACTTTTAACTTGTCTGCAGAATCTAGGGAATGTTTCGCATGTTCCTCCGGAATATTCACTTTATAAAGCACCAGTCTCTTTTTTTTCCCTCCGTCCTCTTCGAGGAGAAATAATCTTGGCATTTTGTATGAGTAGACTATATAATAACCAGAAAGAGACGGCGACTGCGTGACTTAGTCGCCGGTGCAGTTGCATTACAATCAGGAGCCGTTGTGTTCAAGTCTCGTTCTGTGCAATAGTTGGAACATATATATATATTTTTTTTCTGCTTGGTAGCTCCGAATTCAACGCCTCCACCATGTTTGTAAAAGGCCAACGGGCTGCCGGCTTCACACATGACTGTAGCCGTGTTATGTTTAAATTACAGTCATACTTGGTGGTCGCCTATTAGAGATGTTCGCGCCATTGAGTCAAGAATTACAGAATCCCTTTAGTGAAGAGGTCTAAACATGACTTGATTTGAAAATAATTTATTAAATACGTGTTGTACAGGTTCTCAGTAAAATTTCTTCGCATACCTTCATTGATTTTGTTACCTCTGCGTCCCGCGTCTATGTTCTCGTTTGATACTGCCTCGTACCCAGACGTCTCTCTTTTGATGAAAATGTGCGCGCGAAGGAAGGCGGGAAGGAGACAACTTCGCCTGCCGTGTGTACCCTTCCCATGGTCCCTTGCGGTTCATCACCAGTCACTCGTTTCGCGCTAGCCTCTGCCATGCGAAAAACGAAGCGCCTGAGGAGGAGGCTGCGTTTGATATATTATTTTGGCACTATTGTGTGCGTTAAAAACTCACCTTACCACATTTATAACAGACCCCAAATATTAGTAGTTCTAGCGCGTTTGTCTATATTAATGTACGACAATTGTAGTTCAATTTTATTCTTGGCTAACACTGAGCGACATCACATATCGCTTCTCCCTCCAGGAACGACTGATTTTTCACTGCGGCTATCGCCGGTTTACAGCATGTCCTATATTCTCTCAGCACACATCGGGGGACAAACAAAAGGTGATTGTTATTATTATAAGTTGGGCTTCCTGTGGATTTCACGAGTTGAAATATTATTAGCATTTGTGCTGCTTCTGTTTCACGTAGTTCCTGCTTACCGATTTAAAACCTTGGAGACAGGCTCAAGTGCTAAAACTGCTATTGATTAGGTCCTCGCTTTTAATTCTCTGGCTGTTTCTTTCACAGTTAGAGCGTTTTATGCCCCAGGAAGGTTCATTCGTTGCCACAGTGTACGCACCAATCATGTTCCCTCCTGCGCCTGTCTTGGTATTCACACAGGATAAACACACAAGTAAGTGCCTTGATGTAATTTAGGCACGGTAAGATTTCTGTAGGTCAGCGAAAAAATCCTGAGTTCGGCGGCGCTTTGTTTGGTGGTCTTCAACTACGCACTTGTGGTAAATTCAGCTGTCAAGTACTGCAGTATTGTTGGGTGACAACTGAGAAGACGAATTAGGAGGCATGTTTCGATACAAACATTTGCTGTTTTCACACTAGATAAGGATTATCCGTCTAATCCATCTACAAAATTCATCAAAATTGACGGAAAAACAGATGGATAAAATCAAGCGGATTGTCCATCCAAAATTAAGACTTGTCCATTTTCAAATTTAGTTTCGTCTGGCACGAATAACCCGTCTCAGACAGATAGTCCGTCTCTAGTGTGAATACGGCCATGTTATTTTCCATCAGTGAGGTATCTGGTATATCGGAATTAATTTTCTTATTATTTTTTTTTTATTTATTTATTTGTTTTGGGACTTATACCCATTCTAACACGACCTTTCAAAACGAGAGATGCTATTCGCATGGTATGTTTTCTATTTGTATTATATATATATATTTTTTTGTTTTTCCAGGAGCGAAATAGACGTTTGCACACTGTTTTTGTACTTGCTTTTGTTCACGTTATTAACCACAAGTATCTTCATATAGGTTGTCACACCCTGGTTGCTACAGGTTCTCTGTACAAGGTTGATCCGAATAGAATTGTAGCAAAGAAAATCGTACTTAGCGGTCATCCTTTCAAGATCAACAAACGATCAGTTGTTTTACGTTACATGTTTTTCAACAGAGGTGAGCACGCTTTGTTTAAATTCAATTTGTTTATTTATTTATTTATTGTTATTATTATTATTATTATTGTTATATTATTATTATTATTATTACTATTATCGTTGTTATTATCTTATTTGGTTATTTATCATTTATTTATTCAGTTTAATGTATTTAATTTATTATTTTTTTCTTAAATAACAAAAGACAATTTAAGTAAGGAAAAAATTCTGTGAATGTATTTCCTTTGCTTTTTTTTTTATGTCGAAAATAAAAATGGGTATGTACGTAGTCCCAGCGGTTTTGTGGTTGTAAGCATAACAATATTAAGTAGCACCATTTCAAACCGTTGGGCTTTACGGAAAATCTGTGGATTGAGAATTACATTCTCACTTTAAACAGGGTTCGTACAGGTCATGGAAAACCTGGAATGTCATGGAATGCCAGAATTTCATTTTCCAGGCCTGGAAAGTCAAGGAATTTTATTTTCAGTCATTGAAAGTCATGGAAATTTATTTTTTTGTTTGCTACGTTAGTTACTGCAAATAACAAAGCAAGGACAATGTAGGATAAGGTGGAGTAATTGAACAGCGCGAACGGCACGTATTTTGGTGGACACTAGAGTTTGTGTCTGTTGAACTTTTTAAGGTCAAAAAATACCTTGAAACAAGGAAAGTTTTGAACGTTTTTGAAAGTGACAGCTAAGCCCAAGGTCATGGAAAAGGTGAAAAGGTCACGGAAAAGTTCATGGAAAGTCATGGATTTTGAAAAGCTCAAAAGAGCGCGAACCCTGTTAAAGCATTCTCACTTTAACGTTAGAAAAATTGGGAAGAGAAAGGAGACTCTGCTCGCGGCCTGCACAATTCCTTTTGAGCATGCTCCAAATTCAAATGTAACCGAGACTCGGCCTTGCTCTCAAATCGAGTGAGTTTATAAATGAGAAGGAAGCGAGACAAACGTATGCCTGCCACACAGAAAATTTTATAGAGACCTTGATTGTGGTTTCGTGAGGCTTGAAATCCGTCCGATTTTAACTTTTGTGATAGCAAATTTCACGGCTTTGTCAAAGGCTTTTTACGGCTGCCATGTTTGTCGATCGATTGTCGATCAATTGACAAATTCGTAGACTTGAAAAAAGCGGAAAAAGTTATATTTCTGTTTAACAATATTGATCCATATGTTTGTTAAAAGCTTGACTACAATGTCTATGAAGCATTTCAACTAAGAGACTTTTATTCCATTAAACGAAAGCATGGGAAATAGAGATTTCTAATTCAAACTTTTAATCAACACTATCTGTTTATTTGAATATTTTAATTATTATTAAAACTATATTTTAATAGTTTAAAAGTAATACCATTTCTTTATATGGGAATGCTAATAAAATTAAAAAAACAAAAACAAACAAACAAAAAAAACCTTTAATGTTATGTTGTTATGATTGTAAACAATATGCTGTGGGTGCGAAAAAAGCCAGCGATTCTAACGTTTGAGCATGCCCGCCGGGGGAAAACCGGTTTGACCGGTTCGAAACTGGACTGACTCATCCAGTTTTTTGGATTATTGGCGGATAAAACGAAGTGCAGGCCGTGAGCAGAGTCGCCCTCCCTTCCCGATTTTTCTCGGAAGATCGAAGGAGACTCTGCTCGTAGGGTAAACTGAGGCAAACGAGTGTCCTTTTTTGGGTATCACTTAATGTAATGGAGTAGCAATTACATTTTATTTGTCTTGTTTGTGTCGCGTTTATTTAGAGGATATTCAGTGGTTCAAGCCCGTAGAGCTGTTCACCAAGTACGGAAGGAGGGGTCACATCAAGGAACCTTTGGGTGAGCAACCAACACGCGCTTAGTTAAAAAGTTGTTTGAATTAATTATGCGTTACCAACACAATGACCCTACATGGGTATGTAATAGCTTCGTCGGCACGCGAGTTCGTCCCTTTTCATCTCATGCCTTGGTCTGGTCCCCAGTTTCGCAGGTGATTCAATGAATATTAAAGTAGCCTAACAAAGCCACAGTTGTTCAAAAGCTGGATAGCACTATCCACCGGATAAATCTTTTTTTCTGGCGGATAGCACAATTGGTTTCCCTAATACTTATCCACTGGATATTGATTTATGCGGTGCATAGCGCTATCCAGCTTTTCAACAACTGGGACCTGGTTTGAATAGAGAATACCTGACTGTATCAACAAGGGGTTTTCTAGTCTCCTTTCTCTTGGTGGGTCTGGGTGAGTACGCCCCTTATTTTGAAATTTCAATGCCCTAAAATGCGATTTCCAGTATTCTGGGCACTAAATAGACCATTCCCGCATTACGCTCCAGTAAGCGAACATAAAGAAATGAGGTCGAGGCTGGGGTGGACAAGTTTATATAAATCACTATATTTTGTTCACCCAAGCCTCGAGTTGCTGCCTTTGTTTACAGGAATGCGGGAAAGGTCTATTGAGAAGATAAGTAAACGTAATTCCCATCAGAATGGACACAAAATGCGCAGGAAAACTCCATCTTTTCATGAATACAAACTTAAAGCTAAAAGTATGTTTTAAGTCCAGCAAATTAAATTTTAAATTAAGTTTTGATAGAATATTCATTAATTTGATACGTCATTCTTAGCTTCCAATTTTAAAAAGTAGCCGACTTCTCTGAACAAAGTGCTGACGTATTTTGTCGTTCGTCGGTGCTTATTGAAACCCCTACGTTTGGTAACAGCTCCTTGTATATTGAATACCGGTAAACGTCATGACTTTTATTATATCGACTCAGTAACTTATCTTACATGCCTTGCATGCCTTTTCCCACGCTCGGTGTTGACATATTCGCCTTCTTTAAGTTTTGATTGGCTTACTGCATTGTCTACTTCAGTTACCATTGGTTGAACGGGTTAACTGATTCATGCTTTAAACTATTTGTAGGAACGCATGGTCACATGAAATGCGTCTTTGACGGGGTCATCAAAGCTCAAGACACGGTTTGCATGAACTTATATAAACGAGTATTTCCTAAATGGACATACGAGCCCGCTATACTGCCACCTCCAGCGGAATCTCCTGAAGAAGACAGTATGGAAATATAAGACAACCTGCCCTTGTCTTATTGATTAATTTATTGGGAGAGAACGGATATCTAAAACGAGGATGTCTGTGAAAATGCCTTGTCGACTCGCGGCCCGTTATTCTTTTATTTGATTTTCATCGATTGACTACCCCAGGAGAAGAAGACCATTAAGTTTTAGCTTTTGTAATAATCACAAACATCGTCTTCTTTTTTAAGCCTTTTGGACTATTTCACAATCAGTGTTTATCGTGTAGGCACTTTGACTTTGTTAACGTGACGCCATGGTTTGGCCGTTTAAAGTAATGCATTTCGAGATCTGGCAGAACTATTCGTTAATAGTCAGTGCTTTCGAACTAAATATCGCGCTGTCAAAAAAATAATAAATGAATAAAAATAGTTATAATAAATAAAAGAATAATAAACGAATAAACTTCCTCTTTTGTTTCTGTACTAATATTGCTATTTGTTAACCATCTTGAAGGCTCTTTAGGTCCGGATAAACTAACGTCAAAGTGCAGACAGTTCCCCTTTTTCACTCTTAAATGACGTTAACTTTTTTTCACCCCTGTGCTGTTGTACCTTGGTCGAGGTTATATAACGCAGTAACGTTTTATTGCCAATTCTTCTCACACCCAGAATTTTTATGATCATCTGGATAATTAGAAAACTGCCTAATAAACGATATTCTGTCTTCAAAAAAGTAATAATAATAATAATAATAATGTAATCATTGTAAATAGTTGAATAAAATAAATAAATAAATAAATAAATAAATCAGTTTTTAGCTTCTCTCTGTTTAAAACCCATTAATTGAAAGGTACGCAATTCAGTTTTGAGAGATTTAATCCAAAAAATATTGCGGTCTATTTCTTTGTCATTTGTGTTCCTTGCCGCTTGGGAATTGTCTCAAACTGGTTGCAGTGTCGACTGTCTCTTCTTTAGCGGACGTAACTGGCTGTATTGCTGTCGCGGAAGGAATGACGGTACGGTTGGGACGAAAGCTCTGGGTGTTGTTACCTTCCTAGCAGCGTCGCTTTTGTTTTGTGGGTTAAATGTGCATACCGTGCTTTTGCTTTTGAGAGAGATTATCAATATCAAGTTGTCTTTCGAAGTGCGACAGAAAGTCCTATTGATTACAGATACTCAGTTCATGTCTATCTAAGACCACACAGCTGCCTTTATTTAGGACGGTTCGAGTGACTTTTTCGCAAACTTAAGGTAACTTCGTAGCAGCTTTTTAAATATTTTCAGCGGCTTCCATTTCGGAAGAAACGATTCCAAAGTTACGTTTATTTCCATTTGTTATTGTACCTACTTGCCGTAACAACTCGACGGTGACTGTAACTTCTGCCTTTTTACTGATATTTATAACGATACAGCGACTAAACGATGCTCTTCAAATTTTTAATAATTGATTGCTTCAGGCTTGCGCTTTACATTCCCAGCATACAAAAACAATTGAGATCAACGTCTATCATTTCATCAACTTTTCCTAACTTACTCTCGTGAAAGTTGGTGAAATCTGAAACAGTCAAGTTTTCTCTTGCTTTAATCATATTCACCGCGTCGGTGTTTTAAGCAGTGAGGTTTCTCTATATACTTTAAATGTGGTTTTTTGACCCATGTAGGCTCATTATAATGCATCTAAATTAAGTAACGATGTCTTTGTGGTATTAAACACTTAAATCACCTGTCGAGTCGGGTCATTGAATATGCAAAAAAAGCTTTTTAGAGGTTGATATCGTTCAATATAAGGCACCTCACAAGGGGGTGTACGTCATACATATTAAGCACAGCGTTTCGCCATAAAGCATTATCATTCATCCAGAAAGAAAGACGACTGAAACTTCAACGCCGTAAACACATTACAGCTGTGCGAGTAAAGAAATCAAAACATGGCGCGTGGCAATGTCTTGAAACCTTGGTACCAGTCGAAAACTTTGACCATTTTGGTGGTTCTTTGGGCACTGTTCACGACCTGCTTAGGAATTATGATCGTCGTGATCTTTGTTCAGCCCCACTGGATTAGTGGAACGATTCAAGAACCGAAGAGGACAGTGAATTTTGGCTTGTACCGTAACTGCACAGAGAGTTTGAACGATTGTTCTGGAAACTTGAATGACTTCAGCAACATCTACTCGGACGCCTGGAAGGCTTCTACCATTTTCGTAGCGTTGGCGTTCATCTCCACGTTTCTTTCGGTTGCTATAATGTTGCTTTACTGGTTGTGTTGCTTTGAGTCTTCAGGAGTTGGTTTTCGAGCAAGTAGTGGACTGCAAGCCACTGCGGGTATGTATTATTTATTACCTAACAGTTATTGTTTTAGGGGTCGCGGTCTTTTAAGCATATATGTATGTGATTTGCTTGCCGTGTAGACCCTCGACTTCTTAAATTACAAGATTGCTATAGGGTTGCTTAGATTCAGTGAAGTAGTTGAAACTATTTTCGATGGTTACGACCATTACCACTTAAAAGAGAAGAACGTTTTCAAAATCATGGTGTCAATCTTTCAACTCGCACATAATCGTATTTTTCTTAGTGTACGTATCTGCGGCTTTGTAGAAACGTTCTGTAATGGGGAAAAGATGAGGAATTATTGCTCCTTTTTTAGCTTGTTATTGAATTATAACCTTTTTGCAACATCTTTGACAACGAAGTCATCGGTACTCTCCATGTGGGGTGAACGTGCTGATTTCGAAGATTCCTTTTCCCTGAAAGGTGGACCAATAGTTAAGTGTCATTAAATTTCCTGTGCGTTTTTACGTGCTTGTGAGGTTGCCTTCATTCAGACATAGCACTTATTGCACTCTAAGCTGAGTCGGAAATAGCAAAAGTCACAAATACGTATTTCATTGTTACTAGCAAAGGCACACGGAAATTCCTTCTAAAGACACTACTTTTTTTCCTCCCTATGCATCGGTTGTGCCTCAAGTATTCTACCCTGGATGATTTTCTGCACGTACTGCAAGGCTATTCAGAATTCATACTAAATACGCGAGGAAATGAAAAAACAAAAAAAACAAAAACAAAAAAAAAACATCAAAAGCCCGTTTGTTCATGTATCCCTTTCAATTTTTTGGGCTCTCTTCTTTATATAAAACGCAAAATGGCAATTTCATCTGCGGAAACCTGTGACTTGTGACAGCAGTCTTTTCGATTCGAGTAATGAATATTTCTTTTGAATGATTGAATGGTTTTTCATTGGTAATACATTGGTTAGTTAAGCAGAAAATTGAACAATTATAAGCTGACGACGTATTTACAGCTGACTGATGTTGAGAGCAAAAATCGTTTGAAAATACTGCTTCAAGTTAAGTGTATTTATTCAGATAAATTGATGTACATGTTATCATCTAATCTTACGCAAGCACCTAGTGTAGAATGTTCTAAGGAAGTTTTTGAGAATGTATCATTGACAATGAATTTTGTGGGACCAATTAAGACCTTAAGCCTTCTTGAAAACCAATTATTGATTAACTGGTACCAATATTGCTTCTGTTCCCACCAAAGGTTAATACAGGATATTGGCCTTTTCTTACCCAGCGATCACGAACTGTTTTCTCTCTTTTCCTTCAGTTTTCTTCTTTTCAAAATACTTTTTTGAACTTTTAGGTGTTATTTATTATTTCCTTTTAGTTGATTAGCATTGTTTTTTATTACTCACTAGCTTGACTTTTTTGTGTGACTAATCGTGTAATATAAGCACTTGATGAACTTTCTAAATATAACAGTACTAAGTTTTGTGTACTTTAAGCGGAATCCGTCTGAACTATTCTTTGTTGCGAACATATTTTTCATTTGCTGGTAATTGTCTTATTTGGTTTCTGAGAAATGTGATACTGAAAGTGAAGGCTTTACCAGTTTTCACATGCTTTTAATATACGATAATTTGTTCGGGTCATTTAACGTTCTGGGGGCCTAGTAATTAAGTCATCAAAGAATCTGTCAAAGTAACATTAATACATTAGTGTCTTTCTTTTAGATATCAGTTTATAAATTTATTTTCTGTGGAGTTGTTTATAAAGAATTCTAAACCATATTTTAGTGAAAATAACGTATGATGTCTTGGGAAATGTTGACGTGTCTGAGAAGTTTGCAACAAGCCGCATTAAAAGGCTGTTAGCAACCTCGTTGGTGAGACGAGTTATTTTCTAAGGATCACAATACCTCATAGTGGAGTCTATGTATGTTCATAGTACCGAAAATATTATATATAAAAAGGAGCTGTGTAGATATAATTGGAAACTACCACCAAATCGAGGGAAAGGAAACAAATAACGCGACGTACACAAGAGGAGGCACGTATGGACAAATTGGGAGAAGATTGAAACGGGTGGCACTTGTGGTTTCTGAAGCCTCATAAGCCTATTTTTTTTTTCTTTTTTTTCTTTTTAAATGTTCATTTTTGTTGTTTGTAACGTTTCAAATAATCCGCACGTGCATAAGACGACATTTGAAAGAAACAGTTCTCTGGGGTACCATCACGTGGTCTAAAATGGGAAAACAAACATTCAAGCTAAAAAGGTCTATTGTATCTAATTTTTTTCTTTGTAATATTATATTCAGGTCTCTGCATGCTCATCACTTGTCTCGTTTATCCGGTTGGATGGAATTCTACCGCCGTCAAGGCGGTTTGCGGTCTAGAAGCAGACAGATACAAGATAGGAAACTGTACTGTAAACTGGGCTTATTGGATCGCCATTATCTGCATGGCGGACGCTTTCGTGCTTAGTTACCTCTCCCTCATGTTCATCGAGCGAGAGATTGGAACCCCGAATGTAACAAGCAGGAGGCAAGAGTCCAACGGAACAAACCCAGAGGATGGCATACGGTCAGGAAGAGCTACAGAAGGATACCACAACAACGATACCACGTCACTGTGAGCTTCTGAGGGAGCACATGCCATTCTTTTTGTCCCCCCTTTTTCTAGAAGGTTATCAAACAATCAACAGGTTTTAAAAGCTCTACAAGTTAACTGCCATAATCAACTGCTGCGTGATAAAACTGCAAAGTCTCTATAAAGTCCACTTTGATTAATCGTTTGCTTGGGTTGTCTTACTGAGAGTTACACTTTTGAAATAAAACTCTGTATAGGCGTAAACATCATGGACATAAACCATAATTAATCTCATTGAAATTGACAGTCACAGGTCACAAGCGGACGTTTCTCTAGGTAATAGTTGTACTGTACATTTGTCAACGGTTATGTCATTCGGGGGTTCAAGGCAGTTTAGGAGTGGGAAAAAAATTTCCGAAATATGGGTTTTATCCTGGGTTTTAAGGTTTTGAAAATGGGGCGGTGTTTGTATAGAATTCAAACTGCTCTAGAATGGTGGGCAATGTGTGCGTCATGAAATTTTTTCCTTTTCTTTTCTTTTTTTTTTTTTTTTTTGAAGGGGGGGGGGGGTGGGGGGGAGTTGTGTTTTGTAGAAACACTTCGTCAGATGAAGTGTACGTGTGCCTTGATGCCGTCTTAGTAAGGCAAGAGGCAAGTAATGAGTGTTTTCATTTTATATCTTTAAATAATAATATAATTTGAAATGCCTCTATAACATATTTTAAAAACGCGTGAACAATTAGCAAACTGTATATTGTTTAATTGAATAAACTAGGGTATCTAAAAGATAGTAATACTGCGGCATATTCTGTTGATACTGGCATTAGTTAGGCAGTGAGACTTAAAAGAATCGAAAATGACAATGAATGTCCTATTTACATGTTGGAAAGTAATAATTACTATCGGTCTATAGAAAGAACTCGTGGGAACGTTGTTTAGAAAATGATCAAGTGGTTATCAACTCTGGTTTTCCCACAGTAAATTGTCGGAAATGATAGAAATTCAGATTGTTTATCACTATATTTAATATACGTTGTACTATCTTTTCTCTGGAAACAGTATGCTTTTCTTGCTGTTTACTGTACTTTATTATAGCGAAATTCGTTGTATCGTGCTGTACGTTTTGCATATTTTGTTTGTTTGTTTGTTTTTTTTTTTCTGTTCCTTCAATCATCTTAGCGGACCTATTAGGAAGCAGATGTTTACTTGCACGAGTTTTAAAAGGTCATGGTTTGTGATTCGTGATTGGTTAATTTTGATCCGTTTTGTTTGTTTCGTTTTTCAATGTTCGTTGCTTTGTGATCGTCCTGTTTCGTGCAATAATGGACTAGTCTAGTTAAGTTTGCTTCGCAGATTTTTATGATCTTTCTCATTCTTGTCACTAGAAAGAATAAAGCTACGTCTGCCTCTTTCCTACGACAAAAAATTCACTTACCATCGCGATTTCCTTCGCTATTCCTGAGCAGCTGGAGTCATTCTTAGCTAAGCTGGGCGAGCTCGTTACATTGTGATTTGCATTAACCCCGACTTCACTAAAATGGTTGACGGAACAGAAAAACCCAGAATCCCTTCTAAGTTTGCAAAACGCGCAGCGCGATACAACGAATTTCCCTGTAAATAACAGTTATTTAGGAATACAATTTTAATAGAAAACAACAGCACACAAAAAAAGAAAAAGAAAGAAAGAAAGAAAGAAGGAGAAAAAGGGATGAGTAGGACTCGAACCCGCCACAGAGGCTGATTACGTAACCTTGGTAAGAAGTCTTTAAGGTGGCTCGATACAGTTTTCAGGGTCAATACCTACAAATTTTGAGCATAAACTACGTCGCCATAAACAAAGATTTAGAAAAATCGCCAGCACAGTTGTATTAGATAAGGATGAAAATTTGTTAAGATCAGGGTTGCAACGACATCGGAGTTGTCATAGCAACGAAATGACGCTGTTTCCTATTTTACTTTCAGCAGTATTTCGCGGCACTGGGAACTGTTCTTCGAAAATCGTTTACGGGAGCTTTTTACTCCAATAGCGGCCTCGATGTTCGTGACGTTTAAGTGAAATCTGTTAGAGCGTTATCGAGATATTTGGGATAAAGTTTTTATGGTTAGAAATACGGTAAAAAAAAAAGGACAATCTTGATGTTCGGCTGTATCTATGCTCATCTTCTCGTCAAGTTTAAAGCCTGGACGAGTCAAAGGCTCATGAATTGAAATCCAGTCCCCAAGTTAACCATCGTACGCATCTTAAAGACTCCTGCGTGTGTTAAATTTGGTAAGACCTCTAACCGTGCTCTAACCTGCCTCAAAGAAAACAGCGAACGATGCACGCTCCCACCCACCGAACTTCCTCGTGTTTTTATTTAAGTTGTTCGTGGCCTAATGCATTCTGGTAAAAGGGAGTGCATTGCACTCTGGTTAAATGCAATGCATTCTGGTAAAAAGTGATGAATTCGAGAATTCGTCCCACCTTATGTATTTCCCTTAAATCCTGATTACGAGTGGATATTTCATTTTTACAAGTTGTTTAATAGTTGTAGAAATAACTTCATAAATGTTCAGACCTTAATTAGTATTATTATTCATTCAAAATATTTCCCCGATTCTAATTGGCTAAAAGCACACGTTTAATTCACCATAACCAGTTACTGATTACCAAATTTGGAAGAATTTTGTGTTTAACGAGGAAATGACGTCAAAAATGCACCCCTCTACAGGTTAATGAACCGTTAACCGAGAAGACCTAGGGACGAGGTTGAGTTGTTTTGGTTGTGAAAACAAAAATGGTCGACACTTCACTCGTTTTAAGAGTAAGAACTACAGCTGGAACTAGGCGAACTAATAGTTAAAAACAGCAAAAACAGCAAGAAGACAACTCGTAGGGTGACATCTACTATTTGGAGAATATTTGCGGAGCTGGACAAACCTAAACGTACACTATCGAAGATGAACTGAACATCAATAGATCGATGGAGGTAAGCATGTTTTAGCTATGTTTTTAAAACTAGGAATTATTTTGAATGAATAATAAAACAGTTATTGAATTCGGCTTTCGTATCAGATGAAGAATTATGGAGATCTCAGAGGGTGTTATCCTCCTCGGCCTAAGGCATCGACGGATAACATCCTCCTCGATCTCCATAATTCCTCATAAGATACCCAGACTCATTCATTAACTGTTAAATAATCAGAAACTCAAAAGGGGTTAACCTATTCACAGACCCTCTATTTTCTCGTCAAAGTCCGTCGAGCGCTGGCGATAAAATATAAACCGCAGGGGATTTATTGACGGCCGCCAGCGCAAGGGGGTAGTTGTGGGGGAAGAAGAAAATTCACGGTCTGTAGACATCTTTGGGAGCAACTGAAACTTGCTTTTCCCAGAGAAAGCAAATTACCATTGGCTGAAGGGCAATTATCCTGTGATGAGTCATTTCAATGACTCATCACGCTCGCGTCATGCGAGTAGAAGCGTTTGTCATTGCCCAGAAGCGGGCTAACCGCGACACTTGCTATTGTAATTTGCATAAGAAAATAACATCGATTGAAAGCGCCGCCGACTTATGAACTTGGGATGGAGTCATACTACGAGCTTGTGTTGACCATGTTAACCATAATTATCTTTTCTATCGGAGTGTAGACTATGACGACTGTTTGGCTCAATTTTCAAGCAAAGAAAAAGAAGAGCAGCGCCAGGCTGTTTTGGGTTTACTGAAGCAAAAGGATCTTGTGACGGTTCTTCCCACGGGTTTTGCGAAAAGTTTAATTTAGCAGTTGTTTGCGGCAGTGAAACTCAAACGAAGAGAAAAGGACGTTGAATTGTAGTTGCATCACAATTACGAAGTATTATCAATGATCAAGTTGAAGTAATGAGGGAAGTTGGCATTTCAGTCATTGCATTACCTTGCCGCAGACCATCAGGTGATGCGGATATTCAAACCGAAAGTCAACCTCGTCCCCAGGGTTCTCTCCTATCTAGGAGAGAATCCTGGTAACGAGGTTGACCGAAAGCTATCATCGTCGTGCTCGCTTTCTTGAAAGCTGGCTTTAATAAAAAAAATCCAGTTCGGGTGCTTCTAGCCTGATTACTGCAATGCAGACAAACCCTACTTGACTGATCTTCTGTTTGCGAAACGGTAAAACCAAGATCTCTTAAACCTTGACTTTCGTTTTGTAATTAACACCGTGACGAACACTCTCAAAAAAAGATTCTCTGTAGCTTTACGGGAACGGAAAGATTGCCCAGTACTATTGAGGTATACAAAGCACCCACACGTCCTACAATAATCCGATGTGCCGATTTGTTTCGGCTTTGGACCTCTGTTAGCCGGTCTTTTGGGCGTAGAAGCAGAGAAGCAGTCTTAAGGAAGGTCTAAAAGAAGACATGCTTTAACAAACACGCGACTCCGAGTGTCATTGTTGTTTGATTGTAAAGTACTTAAGCCAATTACACAAGCAACTTATATCTCCAATTCCATTGGTCCAATTTAATTGGTACTGCGAACGCGGAGGAGATAATAAATGATGAGGCGTTGAACCTCGTTTTTCCCAAATATGTCTACAGACGTTCTTTCTTTCTCCCCCCCTGTGCTCGTTCTCCCGCGCTTTCCTCTCTCGCACGCTCGCCGATGTTTTTGAAAAGAACGAAAAGGAAAGTAAAGCAACGTCTGTTCTTCTTGGTTGCCGTTTAAGGACGAAGTAAATCTTCAACAGGGTAGTTTAATATTTAGGCGCATTAGAAACGAAGATGACTGCCCAGACTATATCTTTTTTGTGGAGGAAGGGAAGCTTTTCATCAACAAATCGTCCTTCGCGGAATTCAACCTTGTTTTCTTCACTGCAGAGCGCATGGTCTGTTTTGAAATGCAACCAAGGCAGCGAAGTTTTTGCTGAATTTTCAGGTACATTTGGCACTCTATGGCCGAGAAACTTACGTTTTCGAGAGGGAATTTTTTGTATTTATTAATGTTTAATAGACGCTAGAGAAAAATTTCAAAATGCGCCCCGATTTGAGATGGATTTTGTGTTGAATTATGCCGTGTGCTCAGCCGATTTTACTTGCGTAAACGGATCCACGATCCAAATAGTGTTATGCGAATTGCTTTAAAGGATTAACTTTGTGGAGTTTGAGTGAAATGGCTTCTCTGTCTATTGTTTGAGTTGGTTTATTCATAAAAATGGCTCAAAACACGATCGTGAAACAGGCATCCAAGGTGAATTCCTCACGCGGAGATGTTGGCGAATCACTTATACAATTTTTACTTTCAGGTTAAGTTTTTGAACACTTTTCGATACGCAGCCTGCTAATGAATTTTATTCGAAAATACGTTTTACTGTTTATTCTGTACTTTTAATATGAGACTTTTCAATGCCTATTTGCAGCAGAAGTTTATTGCGAAGAGGGTCACCGAGGTATCGTTTTTTGAAGTGACAACTTCAAGAAGTCGAGCGATCGTCACTGGCGTTTCATATTGTTGAGTTTGGCCCGGGTGGTAAGCCAGTTTCCTGCTCAGTATTTCGGTAAGGAAACTGGTTTCAATATTTGAAAGCTTACTCGGCTTTCGGGAGTTTTTCCCCCGTTTGTCGGCCATTTTTTTTAAGCAGGCGCGGAAACGAGAAGTAAAATTACGTCACGTCGTTAACGAAGTTTGATTGGTCAGTTATCTTTTCTTCTCGTTCCAAATATAGTACTTTCGAAAATGAATAATCACGAGCATTGGACAAAACCCCTTGTGAGTTTCTGCAATAATTAAAGGTCCCTTTGATGACGTTGGCATTTCTTGTAAATAATTCTTGCCTAACATTTGTTCAGGTTGTTGTGGCTTTTTTGCTCTTATTTTGTTTGGAACCAAGAATTCTGTTGTTTCGTTTTCTGGCTTTTATTAGATTAGATGCCAAATGATCTACCTTGTTCAGCTTCTTAGTCACGAAGTCTGAATACTTGGTGAAACCTTATAGCCTTTGAGTATTGTAACTTTATATTTCTTTAAATAAATGCATCGTTGTTGTTGTTGTTGTTATTGTTGTTGTTAGTGGCCTTTGAGTTTGGGGGCTAAATCCTGTGGCGTGCCAGTTCATATAAAACCTCTCCTTCGGTGTCTGACATAAAGAACAATTTCGATTAAAATTTTACTCAAAATTTAACCTGTGTTCTCTTGGGTTTAACTTTTTTATAGTAGCGTAGCCTACATAGGCAGAAACGGTAAATATCTCGGTTTCTCCAGCAATATGAGTCACCTATGATGAAGTAAATAATTATTAAGACTGACTGGAAGTCTTTCAGTCCCGCTGTGGTATGATTATTCGAATAAAATCTCTGAATTTTACAGAAAATGAAGCTTGGAGATTTTTTTGGGCCATATTCAAAAAAAGAAGTTTTTGCTTTGGAAAAAAAATAATAATAATAACAGCTTTATCCATCGACGACGAGAACTGATCTCAATCCCGCATTTCTATATGGTTTGTCATTACTACCGATCTTTGACGACCAAGCACAGATTTACAAAACAGTCAGCAACTCTGTGTACTCCAACTCGTCTTGTTCATTGGGGGCGCTCTTCTTCGGAGTCGGCTTGGTAAAAGTCCTGGTTGTCTTAAACTCGAGTGAATCTCCTTCTTCGGAGAGAGAGCAATACCCAGAAGCCTCGGACTTTCTCATGGGGCGCAAATAAAAGGCACCCTGGGCGTTAGGATCTTCTTGGGTCATTTTGCACTCGCCGTTCCAAGGGTCCTCCTCAGGTATACCCGGCGTTTCTGGTTCCTCATTTGGGGACTTTGTTTGGTCAAGCTCTGCATCAATGGGGATAGACAGCTCTCGGTATTGACGTACCTTAGGAGTGCATTTATCTTGTTTTAGTTGAAATCGTTTCCGGCAAATAATGATGACTATTATTATGATTAGTAGCAATGCCACAAGTGTTCCGATAGCTATGTACCGCTTCGGCGATGAGCCTGGAGAGAACAAAACGAAGGTGTGCATTATTGATACAGCTTGTTCGGCCAGGAGGGAATACTCTAATTGACACAGATTGCTTTGTCAACAGTGAACTAGAGCAGGGAAAAAAGAACGACAAATTACCTAGTCATTTCCTTAAAGTTTAGGCAGTACATACGTATACTACAGTTAACTCAGACGAGTAAGCGATCGAGTAATCGACTGCAGATCGACTGCAGATACTCTTCCACACTGAACATCATGAGGGAAAATGCAGTGATGAAGAATGTGCAGAGGCCTTTTTGGTTTTAAAAGCTTTTTACAAATATCGCGAAGTTCTTTTCAAGTTTTGAAATAGGACTGTTGGCCAATGTACTTAATAAGTTTCTTCCCACGGCCATACTAATCCTTACAAGGCACCAATCCTCCCCCTTAGTTATTCAGAACTTATTTGATGCCTAGACGTAATATTTACCAGGTGAGCTTTAACTTTCTGTAATAGTGCAGCAACGACAATAAACTCTTACCATTAACAGGGAGGGCTTTAATGGCAAACCCCTTCTCAGTCTTTTTGTTCGTATCACTTAGAAATCTTATCCATAGGATTGAACTGCTGGATTGGACTGTGGGAGGACTGGTAAAGCCACAACGCCTTCTTATTTCTCTTCCGTCCCTGAAAGTAGTTCCGCTCTCTCTAATAGGTGGAACAATGATCATATCATTTAGTCCTGGTAGGTTACGAAATTCTCAAAATGGAGCACTATTGGCTGAGTCTAAAGTAATTAACCTCGTTAACTGCAGGGCCGAGTTGTTCAAAGCTGGGTTAAGATAACCCCGGGTTAGTGCAAGATTTGAATTCAGATTTGAAAGCTTCAAAAGCATTTCAGTTTTAATTCTTTTTGTCTTCGCGTTGATGATCGGAAGTTCTAAAAATGACAGAGAAAACTATCCAAGAAAATGCTTTTGAACACAAGAGAAAGAAACCCGGGTTAAATTTAACTCCGGGTTAAGCGCTAATCGGCCTTCGAACAACTAGGCCCAGGTCTATATCCAGAAATCTAGGGACGAGGCTGTAAAGTAACTTTATTTAAGATGCGGAACAGTGATTTTTTACTTTTGCATGTAAACCCATGTTACGTGCACCATACTTGCAGTTTATAGGGGAACACCTGAGGAGGTCTTAGAAATGGCAGACATTTAACGTCTACACTTAGTAAAGAATAAGGACTTAAAAAAAAATACAGTGAAAAATTTGTTATATCTTATTGAGGAGTGAGGAGGCAACGAGGCAACAATGGTCTGTATTTTTTCGCTGATACTCTTTGCAAAAGGATCGTTCCCTTCATTTCCAAGAAAAAAATTGTACTATTTCAAGCCTTGTTTGAATTTTCGATTTTCCAGAAGAAATTGTGGTGAAACCCTCATCAGTAAACCTGGCTTTGATAAGTGCTGAGGTACCACCAACCTGACGCTGACGTAGTCATGACAACCAGAGTCAAGGTAGCTCTCTTCTAGTTTGAATTCCAGAAAAGAAATCTGGACCTTGTAATCTTTTGGAGCCAAAATTCTCCATGTGCATTGCATGTTCCGGGGATAAGGATTGGGGAAGTTTGGACTGCTAATTGTTACACTGGTTCTCGCGTTTTTGATGGGTACTTCTCGGTAGATATCCTCTGTGTGGTTTCCGCGTGTCGTACACGCTATAAAACAAGTCCAAGACCTAGAATTAAACCTTTCTTTAACAAAAATTTAGGCTTTAACTTTTCGAGCGCTAGGCCTTGCGTGGCTTGCATGCTTGGAACAGAATGAATTACTGATTCCGAAGCGTAGGATCCCGGATTCCACTGGGAAAAATTTCTGGATTGCAGAATCCAAATTACCTTACATTGGTTGAACTCTGAAGAAGGCCTAGTGATCTTTAGATTCGAGGACAATAACGACTACGAGTACTTAAAGTTTTTTTCGCGTATTCTCAGAAAAAAAAGACACCCTGAAAGCTTCATTGTTTTTTTTGTTTGTTTGTTTTTCTTGTTTTTTTTTTATTCATATCGAAGGAGGTTAAGCCCTCTCTCGATTGCAAAATGATAAAACTTCTAACATTCGTTTCCGTCATTACGACATTCTCGCTAAAACTCGTAGTAGAATGACGACAGCTACACGGAAACTACGGACTACGAGCTACGGCTGGACGAGCGTTGTCCTTTGTTTGTAGCACTGGATTGAGTCGTGCAATTATAGAACGTTAAGATTGCACTACAGACAGTAGACTACGAGAGAAGAGGCGGAGAGGGAAACAACACGCAAAGATTTTCTTGTTTTCATCACAGTTCACAAAAATGCAAGTCAGTTTTGCATGTGATCTTATCTTTAGGACAATGAGCAAATTCTTCCATACTTGAAGGAAGCAATTACGTCGGGTGAAATTAGTGAACAAAGTTTTGGTTACACAGGTTTTATTTTTTCGCCCATGAATACTTATGTCAAATATTAAAGAAATTGACAGAAATAGTAATAGCTCATTTATTAGATTTAGAAGATGGACTTCTCCGACTACTGATCTGATGTAGTTTGAAGTATTGAAATGCCGAATTTCGATTGTCTCGAAGATGTTTACATCATTTTCATTCAGCAAATGCGATACAAAAACTCGCATAAACAAAGGTTACGCAAGTAGAAAGACACACTAATCAGTTCGAACAAACATTGAAACTTTACAAGTGCGAAGAGAAAGTAAATTACCTGCATGATTTCTCTTCTCCTCGGCGTATAAACAGCTAAGCTTAATTAAATATGAGCTTAGCTAGACAAAAATGTAGTCACAACAGTAGATTAAAAGCGTAAATCTGAGCAGAAATTAGACAAAACTTACATATTTCGCTTCCCTCTCACTTAAAGCAGGTGAATTGAAAACATTTTACGAAAAGACGATATTCTTGAATTACCGAGACGGCAAAATGCGAGCAAAATGTTCTCCGTAGTCGCGACTACGCGAAACAGCTCAACAACTCACCATAGCCGCAGAACTACGGGGGAAAAATGAACAGTCACGTGGTTTGGATCATGCGCAGTAGCATGTTTAACCGTAGTCGTAGTCCGTAGTCGCGGTATCTTAAAGAAAATCTCGTCCTCGTAGTCGAACTCGTGTTAGAATCTAAAGGTCTCTAATATTATGATGCCCTAACGATGACGGAAAAATGAATATTGCAATATGATTGAAGCATAAGGAGGGAGTGAGGATGGCAACCATCCCGACATTTGCATCACTAAAGGATAAATGTTGCTGCTTGAATGTTAAGTATTGACTCACCACGGTATGATGTGACTCTAAATACTCACCGGCGATACTGTTAGAACTATATCGCCCATTTTAACGACTTATATAATCAAGGAAAATCACTAAAAACGTGGCCTTACCTGTAAATTGTGCTCGAGAGGGAGTAATGGCAACCAAACCTATCAAAAACACAGTTACCATTTAACGTCTTTAAGGCAGCGAAACCTAGACTCTGCAAGAATTCGTTCTTGTACCAAAGTCTAACAACCCCCAAATTAACGATCCTGCTATCCAGGAAGCTATTCGGAAATTTAAAAAAAAAACCCGTCAACTCTTGTGAGCTCTCGAAATTGCCTAATGTCTGGGAAGTTTGGAGATCAACAATTTTGAAAATTCCAGATCGGTAGCACTTCGATTTTGAGTTTAAATCACCGTTAATCTATTGAGAGATTTTCTCAACGATTATAGTAGTAAAGTTCTCAACTCGATATAAGGCGAGACCTTCGATCTGGAGAAAAAAAATAGTTAATAGTGGAAAGGATCTCGACCTGTTTCCAAACATTTCTCGGTCCCATACTTCGACTGAAAGCGTATTTCGTATTTTGAACGGCCGTTTATAAAAAAAATAATAAAATAAAATAAAAAACACTTTTTTGCAGAAAGAACTGGAATTTTATTCAGATTTGAGGGCCGTTCTAACATCTGGAGAAAAAGAATCACGGCGAGAAGAGTTTCGAGTAGTTCCCTATCATTCCTCATTCCATACTGCGGTTGACCGCAGTTGACCACGTATTTCACATTCAAAATGGCCGCCACTAAACAGACACGCGCTTGCAGAAGAGATCTAGTTTTCATATTGTGGGATTTTAATCGGATTTGGACGCTTTTATCAGTTTCGTTTATCAGGAGCATAAAATCATAGCCAGACGGCAATTTCTAGCCTATACCACTTAAAACATAGGGATTCATCCAAGTCAACCCAGAAAAATCCAAACAACTTTCAATTTTACAACTCCCAAAAATAACTCCAAGAAAAGCGTTGTTAGGTTTCTTGCTTTTTTGTAATTCTAGGAAGTATTATTTTTATTCATTTATTCAAGGATATTTTCTTTTGTCCACAAAGTCACTTGTCTAGATACTTTCGTCTCTGAGTTAGAACCTCGGTAAAATAGCTATAAACTTTTTTTTTATTAATTATATTGACAATATATCGATAAATATCTTAAAGCTTTTGAATTTTACATGCAAATCAACCTTTGGATATTAAAGCGTTAACAAAGTGAAACTTATGCTGTATTTTAAAAATATATATATATCCAGGCTTTGCGGTTTCTGTAGACAAATAATTTCTATTTTGCAGCTTTCACTTATTTTTTATCACTTACCATAAAAAAAAAATGACTACAAAGTGTATATCAGCTTGTTTGAAAAAAAAAAAGAAGAAAAATATTATAAATAAAAATGTATATATAAAAAGTTGCGTCTTCTAAATAATGCCTTTCCTCTTCTAAAGTCGTTGAATTAAGTGGAAACTTCGATTCCTTTTATTCTTACTTACCGTAACATACTAGGTAAATGAAGACTCCAACATTAAAAGTCACGGATCTTCGCAAGAGATTTGCTCTATCCATCTTTCCCTCGAATCGAAGCTTTGATCACCACACAATCCTGTTAGATTAATTATCGTCGTGTTTCAGTCAGAACGCGTTTCACGCCTTGCAGACAAGGTGATAATCAATATTTTGTGCGTGAAGGGCTTTAATTTACAGCATAAAATATTTTTACTCTGCCTCCTACCAGGCGACGACAAATGTTAATTCAGTCCGCACGAGGCAAGATCAATGACTTTCTTTGATTCGTCTTAATAGTTTCAAGGTTTTGCTCACACGAACTGTTGTTTGAACTAAATTGGCAACAAAGCCAATTGAAGTACAACAATACCATGCAGTGATCGATAAGTGACACATGTCAAGAAATTAAGCGGATCGTAGCAAATAAACTGTACTCTGCGTAATTTAATGGGATCTTTCAAACGAAATGGAACAAAATACCAAAAAGTAGCTTGCAATAAATTAGTTTTGATGTTTCCGAACCAGATTGGATGACAAGTATAAAGAAAAAATCATAATAAAACGAACAACAAAATGTTTTTTTTAGACTGGCGTGATGTTATATTTTGAGTTTGTTGATTCCTGGTCGAAACAATTACCTCTGGCACTTGTTTGAACTCATATGAAATGATAAAAACAGAGACTTCACGCTGCTCAAAGGTAACTAAATTGACCTATTGTATTCTCTCAACGCTTATCTTTTTATTGTGTCATCGGAAAGAAATCAAATTAAAATTCACAATTTCTTTTTTCCAGGGCGTTAAAGTCAATTTGTATAGAAAACTGATACTGAATAGTATTCAAAAAAGGGAAAACTCGGTTCAAATTGAGCTTCAGATGCGTGTATATATAGCCTTGGTCAAGTCAAGTTTCATTTTTTCGCAATAATCTTTAGTTTTCGTTTGTTAATTATAATTATTGTATTTAAAAATCTGATATCCTTTTTTTCCGCTCAACTCAATTACGTATGCTACATGTTAACTATGCAAAAAAACGTTATTTCAAAAGACAATTTTTAGGTCGTTCGTTTTAACGTATCACTTTCATTTAGTGCTTTTCGTTTAGAATTGTTGCATTAAACTGTATGAAGATTCGCTCTTATTTCATTCTTTGAAGAGTCCAAGATATTTTCATCAATACTTAACTAAATATATATTGATCTGTAGTCATGTACAGCTGCTCGCTTTAAAACGTTTAAAATTTCAAATCAAGGCGCTGATAAGTAATTCAGGACGCCTATTCAGTTGTCGGAATATATAATACCTTTGTTTCCGCGAGGCTTAACTGATACACATGATTTGATTTTTCCATATGAGACGAAACTTCTCCTACAGAGCCAAGAACAAAATTTTACTTTAAGGGGCAGTGTAGAAGAGCAATTTTACTTTATTTTTATTTTATTTTTTAATCAATATTATTACTGTGATTTTATTTTTGATGGAGTTTTTTTTTTCTTTAATATCTATTACTTATTTTTAAACGATTAACTTTTTTCTTTTCTTCGTTTTCTTTTTTTTTTCTTTTTTGTTTATTATTATTATTATTATTATTAGTAGTAGTAGTAGTAGTAGTAGTAGTAGTATTAGTAGTAGTAGTATTATTTTATACCATAATACAACATGATGGAGAGTGCCTTTCTTAGGATGTGAGATGTTCCAAGTAGTGTGATCTTTTGTACTTCATGTATTTTGATGTTACCCAGGATCTGTTGTATATATTATTTCGTCAGCCCTTTCTTCATTAGTCCCAGGGCTCCTACCACTCTCAGAAAATACTCTAATACTCTCAGAAAAAGGTGTGGTTTTCATTGGCTCCAGGCAACAACCAGCTGCCTAGGAAAGCCAAGAAGCGTCCTTCGTTTTACTTTGCTCCCTTTTACTCTCTCCAACACTTTCCTAAGGATTCTTGCTGACCTCAAAAGGACATATCTCTGAATCAGTTCAATGGATGTGTCGAAACCTATGGTCCTCAGATTTTCTTTTAACCTGAGTAGTACTATCCCCAATGCCCCCACCACTATAGGTATCACCTTTGTCCTTACGCCCCACATCTTTCGGATTTCTCTAGCGAGATCTTGATATTTTTCTTCTTTCTCGTCCTATTTTGCTCTCACTCCTTCCATCATCCGGAATTGCCATAACTATAATTGTATTACCGAAATTAGGACGTGGTGGGATGCTCTTAGCACCCTTGGTCCAGATTTTGGGTATTTTCCGAACGACAGGAAATGCTGGATCATCGCAAAACCAGCTAAGGTTGAAAGTGTCGGGGAAGCATTCAAGGAAACGTCCATTAATGTAACAGTACAAGGGCAGAAACACCTTGGGGCGGCAACAGGACCAAGGGAGCATTTAGAGGAATATGTCAGCAAAAAGGTATCCAGTTGGATCAATGACATAGCTAAGTTAGCTGAATTTTCTCTATCTCAACCACAAGATCTATTAGAGACATTAGAGAATGCAATATCTCATGCCTCATTCCTTAAGGAATATTCTAGCGCTGCCAGTTCGCTTGGGTGACCTGGGTGTGGGAAACCCGTCCCTTGAAGCAAGGTGCGAAAATGCCTTGTCTGTCAAAGTAACAAAGCCCCTTGTTGAACAAATTGTATCTCAGTCACATCAGTTACAGGAAGATTCCCTCACAAAATTAGCATAGCAGGAAATAAGAAGTGAAAGATTAAAGGAACTCGAACACAGGGCAGAGCGTATTAAGGAGATGGCACCAAGAAAGACTCAGCGAGCGTTAGATCTGGCAGCAGAAAAGGGATCATCAGAATCTCTTACAGTGCTTCCCTTCCAGGATTTAGGGTTTAACCTGAATAAGAGGGAGTTCCGTGATGTTGTTAAACTACGCTACGACTGGCCGGTGGAAGATATCTCCTCCATGTGCTTGTGGGGGAGCCTTCATTGTTGATTGCTCTATGATTTGCTAACTAGGAGGTTTTATTACACAACGCCACAACGAGCTAAGAGATCTCAAAGCTGAATTTTCTGAGTATGGTGTGTAGCGATATCGAGATCGAGCCAGTTCTTCTAGACGTCTCGGGCGAACATTTAAACAGAGGATCTAATAAAGTTCAGGATGCCAGGTTAGATGTCCACGCGCGTGGTTTCTGGGAGCGACATCGATCAGCATTCTTCTATTTTAGGGTCTGCCACCCTATGCTGTATCGTAAAGGGACCTCGAGCTACAACAAATTTATCGTATCCATGATAACGAGAAAAAGCGTCTCTACGCAAGGAGAGTTCTGGAAATCGAGCATGGAACATTAACACCTTTGGTCTTAACCACAACTGGAGGAATGGGAAAGGAGTGCTTGATGTATCAAAGCCGTTTAGCACAACTGATTGCCATCAAAATAGGGGAGGAGTATGCCAGAACCATCACATGGATCAGAACCAGAACCTCATTCGCACTCGTGAGATCTTTTTTTTTTTTTTTTTTTTTTAATCAAAACTAAGTCTTTTTTTTTATGTTTTTTGTTTTTTTGTTTTGTTGTTTGTTTGTTTCTTTTTTAACGAAAGGAATGGTAAATAGTGTGTTGACGGAAGATTTTTTTTTAGGTGAATTGATAGGATTTTAATAGTTAGCATTGTTATCAATAAAATTATTTATATTATTGTATTCCTCGGTTTCAAGTACACTGTCCGGAACATGGTCATACTCATTGTCATTGTCATTGTCATTATCTTTATCATTATCATTATCATTATCATTATCATTATCATTATCATTATCATTATCATTATCATTATCATTATCATTAACATTATCATTATCATTATCATTATTATTATTATTATTATGGCAGTACAAACGTCTGGATGCCCAGAGTAAAAAAATAAAAGCTTTGGCTAGGCGGCAAACCGTAACTAGCCGCAGCATCGACTAAAATTTATGGTAACAATTACACAATAATTTGCGCAAAAAAAATAATGATAAATAAATAAATAAAAAATAAAAACCTGGGTAAAAATGATTTGATAAGAGTGTCATAAAAATTGAATAAATGAATTAAAAAAAAAAACTAAAAGCTTTATGGACGTCTTAATTACAAAATGAAAATGTTCGTAAGTTGAAACCCATGGTTCATCTGAACTCACCAGGCTTGGGAATCAGAGTTGTCTGGCCTTCCGAAAACCATAAGGGAAACTGAAGATCTTCAAGTTGAGCACTGGCCTGGAAACAAGTAGCTATTTCTTTATGTAAGATAGTTGCCTTTTTCCGCCAGAAATTAGCAATACGGTCGGGGCCAGGTGCGCTCCAGTCTTTCTTTCTCGTGATGATCTTGTTCAGCATTCAGATTCCAGCCATCAGTCGGTACTTCCGGTACTACGTCTTCAATTGCCTCTCTAACCTCCTCGATCCATTCTGCTTTCGTGTCTCCGCTCCCCTCTTCTTCCCACAGACTTTTCCAGAAACTACACGCTTCATCAATGTTAGTGAAATATGGTTATTGACCTGTGTCCCTTGTGTTACTCTGTCGTACTTTGGTTTGTCAATATCCGCCTGGCTTTCTACCTTTTTTCCAAAAGTGGCGTATATACTTCCAGGATCTGCATAAAATTTCTGGTTAAGCTTCCTAGCTTCTTCTAGCCTCTTTACACGCCAAAAATTTCTCTTTAGTTGACGCAACTTTGATTTTTCCTTCTCCGTGTAGACGACTAAATCAGCTACCGAAAGCGACTTGCAATTTTTCAAGAGTCTAGCTCTGTTCTTCTTGCCTTTACTAGTGAGTTTTCGATTAGCTCTTAGTCTTTCTATTTCGGCCGCGGCGATTGAAATATTCTTCCTTATTTCACCTGCCTGTGCTTTATATATTTCCTTCATCCTTTCATCAGGGCTCTTCTTTATTGCTTTTGTTCCGCTATTCACTTTTTTTTCCAGCCCTTCATTATTATTATTATTATTATTATTATTATTATTATTACAACTATTATCATTATCATTATTATTATCTATTATTATTAAAAAGCCGAATGCAGTCAAGACCAAAACAATGGCGGCAAGCCAAGTCAAAATGCAAATCAGTTGATGCTGGATTTGCATATGTCTGCTATACAAACCCCAGAGGAATGCGATAACTCAACCTCGGAAAATGCTTTAAATGACGCTCAGGGTTGTTTTCCGAATTATGAAGCAATTAATGCACCGTCTACTTTTGTGTGGGGCCAACATGGTGATGGAAGAACTATAACAGTCAGCTTGTCAACCATTGACAATGCATATAATGAGATCTCCAAATGTCGTAAAAAATACTTTTCTTGTCCTGTATGGAAAAGTAGGAAGGGGTTTATTGATAAGATGACAGAGAATATAAACGATTGGAGCGACGGATCGAAAAAGGCAGCCCATTGCTCTTGAAGCAGCGATTGTACTTCTTGCAGTCGGCTTACAAAAGCCTAGCCAGAAATCAAAGGCTAAGGATCACCAAGAGCGTTTGGCTAAGCGACTGGTACTGAGGAAAGAGGGTGAAATCGACAAATCCCTGCGCGAAGAACGGATGATTCAAAAGCGCCTCAGCAACTCTCGGAGGGTTGATCCACCTAATGCACAAGAGCTTTTGCGAACCTTGTTACGTCAGGGCAAATCAATTCGGCCTTGCGTTATCTCAGTGAAACGATGGGGGCGGTGCATCCTGCCTCTAACTGATAACTTCAGGGGACAGCTCAGAGAGAAACATCCAAGTCCATAGGAAGCCCGTTTTAGATCTTTGCTTTTCGGGGTTATGCCATGACAAAGCCCGATGTCATTGACGCAAGTGGCTCCCTTCAAGTTTGTGCAGGGCACAAAAGTGGAAGTGAAGCTGCAATTCATGCAATGCGCAGCATCTCCGATGCAGATGAAACGGATGCTGTTCTGTTAATCGATGCATCAAACGCCTTTAACGCCGTGAACAGAGCTGCAGTATTACACAATATCCGAGTGCTGTGTCCGACCCTGGTTACGTACGTGATAAACACCTATAGACAACCTGC
>NC_133209.1:9566834-9586834 GCF_958299795.1 Porites lutea
TAAGTAAAACGAAACTTTTGCAGAGTACCAACTGCTTATTCTTAAGCCTCATGCATGATCGGCGAAGCGTAGCGCAACTTTGTTGGGACCGCGCACGCTTATTACGCATGGTTTACAAAGACTTATGGGTTGTATCCTTCCCACGATGCACTGTAAGTCCCAACATTGTTGAGAGTTGTTGCATCCGTTTGCACACCACTGCCAACATGCACGCAACAACTCCCAACATTGTTGGCGCAACAATGTTGCGACTTAATGCGTCCGTTTGCACGCAGCCTTAAGCATCGCTCCATGTAATGGAATCCAAGACAGTCTTGCATTCTGGATTTCACGCCGTGGATTTAACATCTTTGTAAGTGGAACTAGGATCCCGGATTCCAATCGTTAGACTTATTCCGGGTTCCTAAAGCTGCATTCCGAATTCCAAAGCCCAGGATTTTAGATTTTACAAGCAAAAATTTCCCGGATTCCTGAATCCGTATTCCCTTACTTGGGACGACAAGGAGCGATAATTACTAGATAGACACGATATAGCTCATATCTAGATCAAAGATACAAGTAAACATTTATGACAAGGTAAATGGAGGCAAGCGATAATTTTGTCACTACACAACAACTACTGTTATTATTAATTCCACTTCCTTCCCTGCTACATACCATCATACAGTACGTACGTCTTGCGTGAGTTAAGTACGCTGCAAACTAATATTCAATGTTTGTGTTTTACGTAGTTTCTTCTGAAGGTTGGTGCTGTTCAGACGTTCCACTGCATCTAGGCTATCCCAATACATACGGTTAGTAGCTATACTAGCTTTCTTGGTAAATGAATCGAACATTCACAGATAACCATATTGCTTACTACTGCGAGTTACATAATAAGCCGATTCGAAAGTTCAATATAAAAATGTAGCCTGTGTTTTCATTTGAAGGTTAAATGTTTGATAACTGTACAATGTGTATTGTAAGTGTTATAAAGGATGCTTTCAAAGCACTGAGGCTGTCTCTGAGTGCATACGGGTAAGGGCTGGTCTAATCAGTCGATTTCGCTTAGCTGTTGGAATCGACTGAATCATGATACGTCGAAATCTGCGAGAAAATATGACGTACATGAAGGGGTTGAGGAAAAACGACGTTTTTGCAAACACAGAACATGCACTCAAAACTATGGGATGTACCTTTTGACCAGAAACTATAATTAAGGATGCGATAGAGTAAGGAGTCCACGAAAGAAGATAGGCTACTATCACCGCGGTAAAATACATAGCAGATTTTCGGTGTTTCTTTAGGAGAGCCTTTGTCATTGTTATCGCGTAATCACCCATCTGAGAAGTGGCGTTGACGACATGTTTGGAAACTTTATGTATCTTCTGATAGTAAAACGCAATAACAACGATGGGCAGAAAATAACAAGCAACGAACATGATTCCGAGGTATGCCTTGTCTTCTGGAGCCGAAGATTCCCATTTGATTGAACAGGTTGCGTTGGTTCCTTCCATGCCGTAACTAGACCATCCGAGAAGGGGGGCTGCGCTGAAGCCAAAAGAGTACACCCAAGATGCGCATATTACCAGTATCACTTGCTTAGTATCCCAATAAGATTCCTTCAATAACGACTTGGTAATGGTGAGGTACTTCTCCACAGAGATGGCCGTTAAGTGAGTGATAGAGACCAGAGCAAGAAGAAATATCATGAAGGCATGAGCTCGACAACCGGCCATTCCAAACGGCCATTCCTTCAAGAAGTGGCCGGCGATTGAAAATGGAACTGCTATTAAGCATGAGAGGATATCACTAACAGCGATACTGAATATGAGATAGCTTGGTGATGCTAGGCGATGGGTATTTCTAAGTACTGTAAAAATTACTAAACCGTTGGAAAGAGTTCCAAAAAAGGTAACAAAGAACTCAGTAACCACGAAGAACGTGTTCCATGTGTAGATTCTGCTCATGTCTAATCTGAATTGGGTTTTGGCGTCAAAATATCGCTCTATACCTTTGAAATATCTGAAAGAGAAGTATCTTTTAAAATTGAGGCCTTCGTGATTGTGTGGTTTCCTCTCCCCTCCGTATTTTCATCATTTTTTTTTGTTTTTGTTTTTGTAATTGGCAGCGTCTCGCGATCGATTTGTCATTTGACGACGTGACGACTTTGCCGCCCTTCGAAAAAATATTACCCGGAAGTTATGGCTTAAGTGACCCATCAACATCCATATAAAAGCTTTGAAATGATTCATTTACCGGTCTGGGAACCTTTCCTTTTCCTTCCGAGCTACTTGCAATCATTCGTGGGCAATTTAAGTTACATCGTATAAGTTTGCCTTAAGGGATAGAAACGCTTTGTCCATGATTTTTTTTCTTCACTGTAACTGATAGTGAAAAAGAAGAGTCTGAAGAAATTATTTTTCAGCTTGAAAATCTCTTCAACGCAAGATTGAAGGAAAAACACAAGTTTTAAAACATGTCAAAGGAGCAATGTTAACGTCATTTGCCATTTTCAAAACGCTAAAAATTTTCTTTTCGTCAATTGAATTCAAAATAATAAATTTGACGCCATTTGCGATGTATTTAAAAACTCAAACTTGTCTTCGCATCAATTGAATTCCAAAAGTAATGGTCTAGTTTTGTTATTGAATAATAAATTTAGGGACTGTTTTCTGTCGTTTGTTGCTGCGGATGGCAAGGATGGACATGGGCTTAATCTTGAACATGGTTGGGCCACCTTTTTCATGTGTTAATGCTCTGCCAGCTAGAATCGCCAGAAAAATATTATGTTCAGTGTTCCCTGATAAAATATGTTTCAAATATCCTTCAAATCTTTAACGGAGCCTTTAGTGTATAAGTAAAAAGTACTAACTGATGACTTGAGCACAGAATTGAACTAAAACAGCAATATCCTTGTGACATAGCCTCTGTAAAGGAATAAGTGGATAAAAAATAATGTAGAATGGTCCATTTGGTGTAGCTAGAATTGTATATTCCCTGATTTGAAAAGAGGACTGATTCAGATCAGTTTCTTTGAACTGTATTCCAATCGCAAATTATGGTTTGGCTGTGGAGGATTCGATTTTTTTAATCAATTTATTAATTTGTTTATTTTATTCATTTATCCATCTATCTATCTATCTATCTATCTATCTATCTATCTATCTATCTATCTATCTATCTATCTATCTATCTATGTATCTATCTATCTTTCTTTCTATCTATCTATCTATCTATCTATCCATTCATTTTTTCATTTATTTATTCATTTAAAATTTATTTATTAGCGATTTTATGATTGGAGGTATCTCGATCTGCAATTGATGTTTTGGTTAGCTTCGTGTTAGCTCAGAGATCTGCTACTATCCTACTACTTGTTTAAAGTCATATGCACTTTTGCTTATTGAGTAGCTGTTAGTGTTCGATTTCTTTGAGGAATTTTGGAAGTTTTGGAAGAGGAAGTCTTATGTAGTTTTTGCTTTATATGAGACCTGAAATTTCAACATTATCATTTCTTTTCATCCGATTACTGGTGTTCCTTAAGTGAACATTACTATTTAAAATAGATCAAGTCGCACAAAACAGGAAGAAGAAAAAATTGTATTCGTCACAAAAACAGAAACGACAGGAAAAGGACGTTCGTTTTATTTATTTAGTTTTATCGATATGTTTTGCTTTATTAAGATTGTTCTTGTTATCATGACTAAATGAAGAACTTTTTTAACATTGTTCAACCCTATTTCCAACATGAACGTCTTATTTTAATCAGATATGCTGGATTTACATATATTTCCTGAACGATTACCGACCAAGCGTTAGCCGGCGGCCATAAGAGTTATCCATTGCCTAGTGACTGTGCAAGTTTAATACCCTATGTAGAAAGAACCGAAGGCTATGGAGTGCTATCTCCTTATCTAACAATCAGTCAAACTCGTTTTGCTCCCAGATCAATGCGAAGACGCACTCGCGGCGTTAAGCGCAACTGTGTGACCAACTACAAAAAGGGCCATTTCTGTGTTTCCACTGTCACGCCATCAAAAATAAAAATGCAAACCAGTCAAATGACAGAAAGTCCAGATTAAACAAGATAAACATGCAAAAAGCGTCGCCAAGAATCAGGTCTGTGCGATAATCATATTCTCTAAAAGGAATAAAGAAAATCATCCGAGGAAATGATTTTGAACGAACGAAAAAGAAACCTGGGTTAAAATTTAGCCCCGAGTAAGCGATAATCGGCCTTCGAACGACTGGGTCGAGTTCAGTCATGCAGAATTTTTTCTATTAAGTTTTGTTTTGTTTTGTTTTTGTCTTTGTTTTTTAGTAAATTAACTTTAACTAATCTTCATACTTTCTGTACTTACAATCATCTGTTATTTAGTTTACGTACATCCAAGTCCTTACCAGTCAGATCATCAAATAATTGAAAATCAGTAAAACACATTTATATTCACCCAGTTCTTTACTTAAGCACGTGTTTATTAGTTTCGGGAAAGAAAAATCCCAGTACCTTGTGGGTTCGTTTCCGTAGGCCACCAACCATCAATTTCAGCAAGATCGTTATATTCTAGTTCTTCACCCATGTGCCTAAGAGCGGGAAGGAAGATTTTTGCCTACGTGCGGTACTAAAGTTATATCCTGCCTTATTAAATGCAAAAAGGAAAGACTTGAAAGGAGAAAATAGTAACTTATTTTACTTATGACATGTTTATTGGTTTCGGTAAAGAAAAATCCCAGCGCTTTGTGGTTTCATTTCCGTAGCCCACCAACCAACAATTTCAGCAAGATCGTTATATTCTTTACTCATGCACCTAAAAGGGGGAAGGAAGATTTTTGCCTACGTGCACTTCGAAATTTATAACCTGCGTTATTAAAATGCAAAAAGGGAAGAACTTGATTTCACGTGGGATAATTACTGAATAACGCCCATGACGTAACACAAATTAAGAACAAATTCACCCCCTTTTACTTTTTAAACCTGCAATCAGGCCTCTGAGATCTCTTATTATGTTTTGTCAGGTAAGAATTAAAAGGAAGTGGTACGCAGCAACGCGTAAGCACTACCTCAAAAAAAATATGAATCGAAGACAAACCAAACTTCCCCCAAAATGATATAAATCGAAGACAACCCAAACTTCTTCTTACACAATAAGAATCGAAGACAAACCAAACTTCCCCCAAAACAGTACGAATCGATGGTTGCTATTGACGTGGGCTCAACCAGGATTTTTAAGTCTTTTAATTAAACGCATTCTAGGTTGAAGTGAATAGCGTTTGACATCCAATTCCACCTGAATGCCTTTATAACACGTATTTAGTCTGCGTTTGTGATCCTTGGCGGCGGGTAGACTGTGACTGTGTGTTGCCCACCGATCCCTTTTTCACTGAGGTGACTTAGTTGTAAGTTGCTTCCTGCAAACATGCTGTTATTTATTTCCTTCATTATTATTATTATTATTATTATTATTATTATTATTATTATTATTACTATTGCAAGTGCAAATGAAATGTTTTTTAATTCGAAAAAATTTTTCTTAGTTTTAATTAACTTATTTTTAAGCTAAATTAAGTGCTTTTTAAATCGACAGAAATTGTAAATAGTGTTTTTGAATGAATAGTTTTTTCTTTTTTTTAAGTGAATTAATTGTAAATAGGATTTTAATAGTTTTTTAATAAAATTGTTTATTATTATTATTATTACTATTATTATTATTACTATTATTATTATTGTTATTATTGTTATTATTATTATTATTATTATTATTATTATTATTATTATTATTATTTGTTATTTATTGATCTTGCCCATTTTTTTTTATAATGAATCTGCATATATATTTATTGTAGGTCGCAGTTCAGCTCTCCTTCGGAGGTACAAAGGAGGGGGGGAGGAAAGGGGGGGAGGGGGGGGGGTCTGGTTGCCACCCCCACTAAGGCTTTTCTTATTTTTTCCTAGACGATAAAACATCAGCACCGGACGTTTTCTGTAGCTGTTCGTTTATCCTTTGCGCGCATTTTGGGACAAGATTAGTGATGGTCAGTTGCTCTGGTTACGAGATATGATGTCATAAGTAGCAGGTGGTCAAGCCATTTTTAAGTGCAAATGCATGTTTTTTCCTTTTTATCAACAATAAAAGTAAAACCTGTGGATAAAATGCTGAAAAAAATCAATTATTTATGTCTTATTTTACATGTTTAGCAGAAAAAAAATTATTAATCCTCTCTGTTTTTACCTTATTCTTAATTCTTGACAAAATCCAAGATGGCGGCTAAGATGGCGACCATGTTCGGTGACGTCACAGGCCTCCAGCACCTCCACCACCAATAAAATAGACTTCATCTTGTAGAGAAGATCAAAGGCTCTCCACTTGAGGCAAAATATTTTCCAAATATAGCAACATATCAAAACCCACCCCCCCCCCCCCCCCATGACGGTGTACGTGTACGTCCGAGGGTTAAGTTTATACATAAGCGTCAAATCACAGTCCTCCTAGTATGTAGCTCTGACAAAAGTTACAAACAGCTTAAAGAAACACAAGTTACCCTCTCATCAAAATTGCACAGTTGCTTCAAAAGCTCAGTGAGTTCGTTCATTCTTTGGGCAGTATGCTATTAGACAATTTCGATTTTGGCAAAAAATAGGCAAAAAATGACATATGTCCAGGACTGCAAGTTAAAGGGACAGGTTCACGGTTAAGCGCATGTTCATTAATTAAATTACTTTTTTTCATTTTTTTATTAATTCTATCGGTTACTAATTCCACCCACATGTATCTCAGCGATCTCAGAGTGTATTTCAAAGTAGAAGTGTATTTCAGAGTAACCTGGAGGAGTATTAAAATCGCAGAAAAAATAGTGGATTATGCTAACACTACCGACGTTGAAATTTATTGTTGACCCGAAGGTTTTATTTCATGGTTGGTTAATTTACAGCTATTTGCACATAAGTTGATCAAGTGAGTGACAGGGGAGTGTGCAGATTGGTTCTTTGACATCATTATGACATGATCATATTTGTTGCATAGACGATACAGCATGTCGCGGCAGAAAAACAATTTTGACAAATGAGCATGCGCTAAACCGTGAACCTTTCCCTTTAATGTCAGGAACAAGCCATATCAACAAAATTAAACTTCACTAAAATACTGATCATTTCGTCAAATGTGAGGTACTATGAAGGTGACAAACAACCCAGTCATTGAAATATGGAGTACTTTTAAAACAATACCAGCGTGCAATCCTGAACATAAATAGGAAAAATGCACAGAAACTTAAAGATAAATTTCTTCCATCTACACCAAACAAACCAAGAACAAAATTATTTCGACTTCGTTATTTTAACTGAATTTAATAGATCTGATCGAACCTGGATATTCAGCTGATCTAAGGTGGGGGTTACAAGCAAATTCCACCTCTGTGGCGCGCGGTTTAATGCATATAATGGCCGGCATCGCCTTTCCGCAACGGTAATAGAATGAATGGCTATGAAGCCCGAAAGAGTTCTTTCTTACATGTCTTTGTTACCATTCTTATCATTTTATTCTTACTTACCAATAAAAAAGCCAAATTGACATTAACTGATTCCCTCACAATTTGTGATCAAAAAACAAAGTATTGGGCACCTGCAGGGCCTGAGCTCCCACTATAATAAACTGCTGTACTGTTGGTTTTATATTTGATGTTTGCCGTCTTTCTTAATTCCTCCACTTACTGTGCCGATAACTCTTAGGGCCTGTTTACATGGAGTGGGGGACCCCGGTCTAGTGGGGTTGGTTTCTTTTGTTTTCACGCTCTGGAGGACTCAAAACAAAAGAAACCTACCCCACTAGACCGGGGTCCCACACTCCATGTAAACAGGGTCTAAGTAGTGCTGCTGCGGCCAGAAGTTTGTTATGGCCACTATTTTAATGTGTCGCTAAAATGAGCAATTGTCCCCTTTATGGACGCACTGCGATAAAGAAATATTTGCCTGCTTACAGCAGTTTGAGAGGAGTTTATAATTATTGCCAAGGTGAGTGAATTACAATATATTAAACGTGCTACTAAATGAATTTTCCTGTTCCATTTTTTTAAGGGTATAACAAGAAATGTGAAAAATAATACGGCTTTACTTTTCATGGCACTAGGTCAGGATTGGGAAGAATGTGCCTTGTTTGTATCTTTATATACTACTAAAGAACAGATTCTTTGGGCCAATTATTTAAACGGAGTGTAGGCAGTGTTTAACAATTAAAACCGCGTTCTAAGCCATTATCAGTTTGCCGTACGCTTTTATGTTAACACTATTTATCGTGAACAATTTCATGAAAGCATATGGCGTAGACTGGAAAAGCATTTGTCCTCTTAAAATAACCCACTGAAGAAGAGATCTGGAGGTCGAAACATTTCCTAAACCACGGTCTAACTTAGATTTCGTTTAAATAACCGACCCTTTATGTTTAATAATAATTATAATAATAATAATAATAAGGTTTGTTAGTAAAATTAGCCATCGATACTGCCTTCAGTTTCGGAGTATCAAAAATCAGAGCGTCTCTCTTTCTTTCTTTCTTTTTTTTTTTTTTAATTTTTCAATTCACTTTTACCTTGTCGGTGGCGTCCAAGATGGTCACCAATAATAAAAAAAAAACCTGGCTTTGCAGTAATACATTTAATAGTGTTAATTTTCCCATTTACATTTACCGCTTTGTTAAAAATACTTAAATATTTTCTTGTCCTGTTTATCTTGTCGGAAAGCCACCATTTTGACATGTTATGGCTATATTAACGCTCCAGACACAAAAGGCCGACGTCCTTAATAAGAAAATGAAGGTGAATAAAAACAAACAAAATTGTTAACTATCACGATAGACTTTTCTTTGAACCAGCTCTTATAGACCCAGAAGGTATACGGAACAAGAATTACGAAAACAAAAAATTGCATTCTACACAAAAACGCTCTGTAAATTATCTTTAAAAGAAGAACATTAAAACGCTGTGCTGCTTTCCATGAACATTGCCCACAGTAGTTGCGTTCGTACGGATTCTAATCCCCCATTTTTCCCAAAAACCTTACTGACCTGCTGAGTAATTATTAACTGTATTTGCTCTACTGTTTAATAGCATGATGAAAAGAGAACAGATTCCCAGGAAGCACAAATGGCGTTAAATTTGGCAAGTATCATGAACGGTTACCTTCAAGTTACGAGCAGATGGCGGCTTATCAAAGACAATTGTTATGTGTACTTGCGTGCTTGGCAAGCAATCGAGTTTCGAATAAGTCAGAGTTATTTTATGCCCATCCAAACAGTTGGCTATGTACTGAATTCATTAGCGTATCCTCATGACTGTCAGTTTCTTGAAAAAAAAATTTGCATCCGCCCATTTACCTACCTTAGAATTGTTAGTTCATAGAGAAACGCCTGATAACAAACAATCGTTGACCCTCTCTTTAAATTCATCGACCTTTGAAAGTGTGGCTCTATATACTTGGCTCATACAAACTGTAACTTGTTTGTGAAAGACTGTTTCGATTGCATGTGCAAAGTTACTAAGAAGAACTATGACAACGCTGTTTGTGCATACATTGCCGGCTTAGTTTATTCTTGACAGATTGTTCAGTTAAATGCACGATGCACTTTGTAAGAACATAATAATTTTGTTATTAATCCTCAATCGTTCTCTAGATTAACACGAATGCGTTTGAAGATCAAACGTTCCTATTTCCACGTTTGTTTTTCTTGAATATTTTTAAAATATTTGTAAAATATTTCTTAAAAATATTTTTAAAAATATCTGGCTCCAAAACATTACAGATATGTCACACCTTTAAGCATGTTACACAACATGCTTTGTTACTTTTTGAGGGGTTTTGGTTAGGGGCAGTCCTTTTCACGATTGACGGCGGGAGGGGGGGGGGGGGGTGGGTGTTAAGGGGGTTAAGAGTTTCTGAAGAGATACAGTGATCCACACGCAGAGCTGAAGGTATTGCTCGCTTAATAAGCTTACCAAGTTATGTTTGAAGAAAAATTATAGTATATAACGATATGGAAATTTAATGTAAAGAATTAACATATCCAAATAAAACCATTTGCTCACTACAATGAACGACTTTGTAAGGTCTCGCATATCCTTCCCCTGACTGACGGTGTTAAAAGACAGCTGGATTTAACTAATATTCTTATCCTGCAGACAGGTTGAGAACGGCTGGGATAACGCATATATTTTTAAGGATCGGCTGTTAGAACAAAAAAGGGGGGAGGATTCGGGAGGATTCCCCTATGCTTTGAATATAATACTTTTTTTTATTCGCCAACAAATCCAGTCCTTCTCTTTTCAAAGACCATTCATCGGCGAGCTAAAAGAGAGAACTGGCAAACAAGGTCAAACAATCAGAGATACAAAATTTTAAAGAGACACTCCTCCTTCCAGGGAAACATTTAATCTTATTCTTATTCTTACAGTTTTCACTAACAGGTACATTTTCATCGGTCTTTAAAACTGATTGCGAGCAGTTGATATTGCTATTATATTATTAACTACTGAGATACTGATACAGTTTTTCTATTAAACTTGCTTAAGTAAAGTACGTCTATTTTAGCACAGAATATAAGTTACTGATTAAAGCTTTTAATATACAGAACTAGACGACCCAGACAAGACTTGAATGTTTAAGCCTAGTTCCTTTTTTCCGAAATATCAGTTTATCAACTGGGGACCTGTTTAGGCCGACTCTTAGAATTTTGACTTGGAAATATGTGCCTTTCTGGTCGTTAGTGTTCCTCGAGGTAGTGAATAACTCACGTCCGCTAATGCCATCTAAACAGATATACGCTTTTTTGGCTCATCTTAAAACATACTTGTTAGACAAAAAATGTGTTTTAAAGGGCTAGTGGCCCGACACTCGAAATTACAGCAGCTGGTCTGATCCTTCTATGTTGTCTTTTCATCGCTGGAACAGCTATGACCATGCGCCTTCGAAATCGGCGAGAGACTATAGCATACAAGATTGGGTTGAGAAAAAATGATGTTTGAGCGAACACACTACAGGCGCTTGTAGCAATGGGATTCAGCCCTATTGATAGGAGTGTAAGAAAGGACACGACAGCATAAGGAGACCACGACAGCATGAAAGCAGCTATAATGGTTAAAAAATACATCGCAGATCGGCGATGCTTGTTGAGAAGAGCTCGTCGCATTTCCATGGCAGGCAAACCGCCCATCTGGCGTGTGTTCTGAACAATGTTTTTGGTAACTTTGTGGATTTTGTTATAGCAAAAAGTGATCACGGCCAAGGCTATAACGTAACAAAAGAAATAAACAGCTCCAAAGTATACCTTATCGCTAGGAACAGACGGTTGCTGTACGTGTTTATCCGAGAGGCATGCGTTATGACTGCCGTCCAAGCCATTGATCTTCGACCACATTATCAACGGTATTGTGCTGAGACCGATGGAAAAAATCCAGGACGAAACTATCACGTTTCTTACCATTCTAGTATCAAAATAGGACTGTTTTGAAAGGGACTTGGTTACTGTCAGATACTTCCCAGCTGAGATGGCAGCCAGATGAGTTAATGACACCAAAGCGAGTAGAAAGATCATAACCGCATGAGCTTGACAGCCAGCCATTCCAAACGGCCATTTCTTCTTAAAGTGCCTTGCAATAGAAAATGGAATAGCCAAAGAACAAGAAAGAAAATCACTCACGGCAATGCTGAGTATGAGGTAGCTGGGTGCTGAGAGACGATAAATATTCAGGCAAATTGTCAAAATTACCAAGCCATTGAAGAAGATTCCTAAGAGACTTATGACTATTTCAATCGTCACGACGATTATACTCCAATTCTCCAAAGCATCCATCTTAAACGCGGTTAGCAGATCGAGAACCAACGTCAATAAACTTTGTTACAAAAGGCCCTTAAAAAGAAATACGTTTTCAAATAAGTTAATTACGCAACGTTGTTAGTTTTCTCCTTTGCATGCTCTGATTTCCCTTAAAAATTCAGAAAATAACAGCGCCCACATATACTTACGGCGACGATTAAATTTGTCCAAATGGCCTTCCCTTTGACATCACATCCCACGATAAGTCTTGCACACGTGTGTTCAAGGAAACCAGACTTACTAACACGTGCATATAGTAGCTTTCCCAATTCTAGAAAAAAAAAATTGAGGATGAACTGTTTATTTGCGAAAAAGGATATTTTCGGAACGGGTGTAAAGAATTGGGTGAAAAAAGGACATTCGTTGAATGTAAAGACATACAAAAGAGAAATAATACTACTAACACCTAATGCATTCAGTTCTGAAATGATGAAATGAGAGTACTGACGGCTCATCCCAATGACCACTGTCATAGGAGAAATAAGTATTCAGCACATAAAGCCTTACATTCCCTCATATCGTCTAAAGAAAATCACATTTCTTTTTTCTTGTTCTTGTTCTTGTTCTCCTTTTTTCTTTTTGGAGGGGGGGGAGGGGGGGATAGCTTGCATCATCACAAGGAATCTTCATTTCCCAAAAAAAAACTTTACTTTTTAAAAGCAAACAATGCCTAGAACGTTGCAGCGAAAGACGAACCAGAAATTTTGCATTGCGGCATTTTACACCAACACCGACCGTTTTTATGAATTATGTTCTCTCATTCTCATCAATCAGACCTTTTTGTCAAAGGATTTAAAATTGATAGTTTAGGGTACGTTTGTTTAATTTGAAGTAATAATAATATTATTATTATTATTATTGTTATTGATAGTCATAGTAATATTAGCAATAATAATAATAATAATAATAATAATAATAATAATAATAATAATAATGGCCTGCAGCAAAATGAGAACATTACGAGTACAAGCTGCATCTTCCTTCCACATACTAAATCAACAAAGACCTTTAATCGATGCCCGCTTACGGCGTGGGAGGAAAGGTGGTGTATATTATACCGTTTAATAACCAGTATTAAGGGAATGTTACGTAACTTACGAATACCTAATTCGTAATTTAGCTAAAGAGAAGAAGTTTATACAAAGGGTTATTTACAATGGGAATCATCCTCCTCTTTTGAAGTGATTCACTTCTAAAAACCGGAGTTTTTGACATGAAACCAGGAGACGGTTGACAATCATACCACTCTTAATAGCAGGTGGAATAATAAATGGTTAAACGTGTGTGATGAATTGATAAAGGTAGAGACAGTAAAAAAAATACAAAAGAGACAAAATACACAGTATGGCCTTTAGAATATCCTGCGTTGGTGCGCTAACTTCTTCCTTTTTTTCGACAACGTTTGAAGTGCACTAGAACAAACTCACCTTTGTCAAACCTTTGACTTGAATCTCAGACCGGTGAGGGTAAAAGGAGGAATGAGTTTAGGGAATGACATAATTATGCGAAATGTAATATATGAAAAGTCCACCCTTTTTTGGCGCCAATCAATTTGCAAAAGCTGCTACTTTTTTAAGGTTGCTGGCTCGACTACGATGACAATCAAAAAGCCAAGAAGCTAGGTTTCACTCTCGATTGGCCTTTTTCGCTCAGCTACAAAGATTCTGCTACTTGCCATTATTAGTCGGGCTGCGTGGCATTACCGATACTACATCACAGAAGTCGGCCAATGAAGAAAATTTGTTTTGGAAGATTACGCTCCCTTCTGCTATAATTTTCATGCAAAAGATGGTTGCACGATTAACTTCATAGGCTTTGTTTTTTACCTTTTATTGTAGAGTAGAGCCCCGATATCTTGAACTCGGATAACTCGAACTCCCTGCTAACTCGAACTAAGTCCAATTTCCTTTAGAATTCATCCCACTTTTCATTCATTTTACTCGGCCGTTAACTCGAACTCGGATACTCGAATTCCCCGCTTACTTAAAACTAAATTTAACTCAAAACGAAATCTCCTTTCCTTTTCTTGACTTAAAAATTCACCAAAATGTACCCCATAACTCGAATTCTGGTTCTTTTATCTCCACTCAGATGTCAGCCCATTAGTTCTTCTTGTTGTATAATGGTAAAAACAGTTTAAAAAATAAGACTACAGCACTACAGCAATTTGATTTTAATTTATGCAACGAGCAAATCAGGTTTTATCACTAAAACTGAATGGTTAAGATTTCATTTTATCACCGTTTCTGATGAAATAAGTTAGATTTGTACTGGACTGTACACTGATCATGAAGGGATGAATAATCGTAACTATTAATTTTAACATGGCAAATTGAATTTTTCAATCGACCCCGATAACTCTAATCCTCGCTAACCGTGGAGTCCGTCCAGCTGTAACTCGAACTGTCTTTGGTTTCCTTTCCGAGTTCGAGTTACTGGGGTTCTACTGTATATGAAACTGCGTGAGAAGTCTTTCGTTTTGAGACGGTGGGTTGCGTGATTGTGACATAATATTCAAAGATCAAATATATCACACTTCACTTTCATCGACCGTTCCTTCCTTCCGTTCCTTCCTTCTTTTCCGTTCTTTTCCTTTCCTTGATTTGAGTTTAGTGAAGTACATTAATTTGTCAGGTTTTATACCCCCAAATAAAAGAACCGAAAGATTTGCGACACAATACGCCTGCACGTATTTAGGAGGCCTATTTGTTTATTTCATTTGGGACTACCGAGTCTACCATTTCCTAGCAGCCTCGTAAAACTTACCGCTACTAGAAATGATTTCCTCCATAATCCTCTTGAACTCCAACGTGCTTCTCTGCCTTGTTGGTTTGAACCACCAAAACGGTTGCTCCTTCAAATTTGTGCGAAAAAAAAAATCGCCTGCCAAAAAAAGACGCGGCAGAGACGGGCGTATGATTTTCTGTTTAATTTAATTTCTTCGCGCCATGCATTTACTTATATTACATTCCGCATAATTATGTCATTCCGCAAGCCACGCTACTTGCCATTTCGCAAACTCATTCCGTCTTTTACCCTCACCGATCTCAGACATATTTGAAAACACCTTTGCCGCATATTTGACCTGAGCCTCAGGCGGACACATTTGACACTTTTAGCGAGCCTTTGACTCGAATCTCAGACTCAGACATAATTTTTACTGCGCCTTATTTATCAAACCTTTGACTCGATTCTCAGACATATTTGACGACGCCATTGATAGGGGCATAAATGCTAATCAGATACACCTTGGTTAAAGCGTGACAAAAACGGTATTTATCACCTGAATACCCGCCTGAGGCCGTCGTTTAAGACTGAAATTTGTCGCCCGTCACAGATGTGCAAAGGTAGTCTTTATCGCGCGTTTAAAAGCGCCTTTGACGCTCGGTAAATCCATTATTTTGTGTGAGTCTACGCTTCTTGAGTGACTTGAGTGCTTCCCGTGCCAGTTTGTTCTGGTTACTTAAACATACTCAACAAGATCTCAAACGTACTTGATAATAAAAAGGTAACTTTAGGCCTATTCATTGACCTATCTAGGGCCCGAGATTCGCCAATTCGGTAAATCATAAAATTTTTCTTGTCGAAAACAATTTATGAAATATAATGGTTACAACTCTTCTTCATTAGATATTGCTTGCAGAGTTCTTCAGGGCTCCATCTTAGGTCCCCTGTTATTCTTAGTACACATTAGTGATGTATGTAATGTGTCAAAGGTTTTACAGCTGCTGATATTATTTGCTGATGACAATAGTTTCTTGTATTCGTATAGTGATGTTTCCTATCTTATGGAAGTTGTAAATTTAGAATTGGAAAAGATAACATGTTAGTTTTATACAAATAAACTATCTAGTAATTTCAAGAAATCTTAAATATTATGGATCTAGCTTTTAATATTCATTTAGTAATATTAAAAAAAATAAATGAAAAAAAAAAAGTTGGTGTTGATATAAAATGCCGCAATTCAAAAGTTCTGGGCCAGGCCCCGGTTGTTCAAAAGTTGGATACCGCTATCCACCGGATAAATCACTATCCAACGGATAAGTGTTAGGGAAACCAATTGCGCTATCCAGTGGATAGTGATTTATCCGGTGGATAGCGTTATCCACGTTTTGAACAACTGGGACCTGGTTGCATAAAACCTTCTTAAAATATATAAGAGAGCTCTTGACTTTTGTTCTGGAACAATAACCTAGTATATTGTTTTGAAATAATAGTTACGAGTTCCCTTAAATTTAAGTTTACAACCCGACCCTGGTTCGCTAGCTGCAACGTTCTGAGTATCGTTTGCATTTGAAACTTAAAGTTTTTTTGGAAATGGATCGAGTTGCTTTGCAGATTCCGTGTGATTTTCAAATGATACAATCTATTAACGGCACATCATTGACACAACATGAGGCTGGCCAACCAAATTGAAGAGTGCGGTGTTTTTCTTACCCAAAAACAAGAAGAAAGAAAGACGTGTGATTTTCCTGAGACTATGGGGGAATGTATAGCTTATGATAGTGGTTATTGGGATGAGCTGTCCCGTTCGTACTCCCATTTCAAGAATACTGAATTCATCGAGTGTCAATAGTATTCTTTCTCTTTTTTTGATTTCCTTTTTTCAGCTCATTTCTTTACACCCGTTCCGAAAATATCCCTTTTTTTCCTGAGAAAAAAAAAAGAAAAAGAAAAAGAAAATTGCACTTGAAAAGTACTGTATGCACTTGTAAGTTGGTAAAGTTTCAGATTTTCTTGGAGACACTTGTGCAAGATTTATCGTGGGATATGATGTCCAAGGGAGGGCCATTTGAACAAATTTCACTATGAAGTCAAATCGTGGCCGGACAAAATGTTCCACTCTTCGTTTCGTGTTGTCGTTTCTTTGTGTCACTTCGTTTCTTCGTTCCGTCGCCTCCTCCACCAATTTTCTTAATTTCGCGATTTCTCGTGTCACTTTGTTACTTAGTCCCGTCGTCTCCTCGCCCTGGTGCAGGGGCATGTGTATGTCGGTTTCGACTTGTCACTCCCCTAGTTGTTTCGTCGTTTCCTTTCGCCCATTTGACTGCGCGAGCCTGGGAACGAGAAAAGGTGTAATTCGCACATAAATTACAGAATTATATGAAGTAGTTGACTTTCTCGGCAATGTGGCGAACTTGTCAAAGGAACCTCCGCCAGAGTGTACAATTCATTTTCAACCGCGTAAACGAACAGGTTGATGAGAGTGAGAGTACAGTGAGCTATCTCATTACACATTTTGACGGAGTGATATATTTTCTTTCAGCCTTTCGTTATTTTACGTTCCCACCGAGTTGGAGAGTTTGTTTTTGAGACCTTGTCAATTAATTGTTGCCGTTCGTGTAGATGAAGGATCATTGCAAAAACGATTGTTCGAGGTTACAGGATGTCGAGAGCACGGTCCTGGTAATAGACATTCCAAAGGAAATGCTAGAGCTCTATATCTTGAGCATCATTTCACTCCAATGAAAATTGCTCATGACAACTATTTTCTGTGTCGAAGAAACTGCTATCCTGTGTACTTTAGAACCGGTCGACGAGCTCTCATCAGCAATAAATGTACTCCAAACCTACCTGCTCGGTGGTAACAAAAAAAACGAAAAAGCTCGTGAAAGAATATTTATCACTCTGTCTAAATGTGTAATGAGATAGCTCACTTTACTCTTACTCTCATCAAACTGTTCGTTTACGCGGTTGAAAATGCATTGTACACCCTGACGGAGGAAGGTTTTCAATTGTTCAGCCTTTGACAAGTTCGCCATAATACCCAGAGAGTTCACTACTTCATGTAATTCAAGGGCGAATTATACCTTTTCTAGTTCCCGGGCTAGCGCGGTCAAATGGGCTAAATGAAACAACGAAATAAAACCTCGAAGAGACGAAACGACGTGTCAAGTGTCAAATCGAAACAAGGAAACGACGACACCAGGGCGACGAGACGACGGGACTAAACAGCGAAGTGACACGAGGAAACGGCGAAACGACGAGTCGAACATGTCGTCCACGATTTGTTTGCCTAGATCACGTGAACAGCTCGGGCTATCCGTTCGAAAAAGACATGTCATGTGATCCGTTAGAGTGACTCAGGCTATCCGTTCGCTAAAAAAATTGTTATCCGCTCGAACGGCTCGGGCTGTCCGTTGGAAACAATTGTCACCCGATCCGTTCAAAAGGCTCGGGCTATCAACTCATGCTGGGAAAAAAGTGTTAAAAATCGGCCACAAATTTGTGTAAACTATCTTTTCAAAAATTTGCATGGAATGTTACCAATATCTCTTAAATAAACTATAGAAGATAATGAGTTGAGACTTTTTCTTCTGTATTTTTCTCGAGTTATTGTTTCAAATTCTTCATCTTTTGGATTAGTACTGTACTGGGCATGATTAAAAAGCCCATTTTGTGACATCATCACTTGTGACCTCACAAAAATGAAATTTGAGAATTCAAATCGGACAAGTTCTTCAATTTTGTATGCTCTGTATGTAGGGTCTAAATATACGCATTCATGCTACGGATTGAACAGGATTATAACAACCGAATGAGGCATCGCCATTCTAAACTCCTCGACTCCCATACACTCCTGTTCGTCTATCCCATAATCATCTTTACATGTCCCGTTATACACTACAACCCTTCTTCCCCTAAGAACAAGACCTTCACATCGATGAAACAGAACATGAACGGGTTAATACGCTTCTAACAAGAGTCTGATTAAAGTGTTCAGCAAAGAGTCACTCTGAGAGCGTCAATACGCTTCTAACGCGAAACTAACTAAAATGTTCGATAAAATGTCTTTCTGAGCTGGCAATGTGCTTCTAACGTGGGTCTCCTTAAAGTGTTCAGTAAAACTATTTAAAATGTTCAGTAAAGTGTCTTTCCGCCCACTCTTCCACTTAACAGAGTTCGTACACTTCGTAGTCTTTTAGGTATTCCGGTGGCCTCTTTTCCCTCACTGGTCTCCCTTGGAGATCTGATTTTTATCCGGTGTTATCTTCATCGGAGGAGTCATCTTCAGCAACTTGGTCATCTGCGGTTGTGTCCCCTCTCAAGTATTTCTTAAATTCTTCAATTGTCTAATATCCTCGTCGCCAATTGTAGAATCTAAATTTTCGCATTCAAGCTACGGATTGAACCGGATTACAACAACGGAACAAGGCATCGCCATTCTAAACTCCTCGACTCCCATACAATCCTGTTCGTCTATCCCATAATCGTCTTTACATATCCCGGCATACACTACATTGTATTTTTGCAAGGTATCACAGTTTCAGGTTACATACTTTTGAAGGAGAAACTTTTCGGAGTTTGAACTTTTTAATTGGCCACCAGAACGTCACGTGACTGGTAACCATAGAAACACTTAATCCACAATATTTCTGGAATCAAGTATTGTTGCTTGTATTGATTTCAGAAAGATGCCTTTAAAGGAAACAAAGTTACAGCCCCAAGAATTCCGAAAATGTTTGTGCCTATCACGCCCCCACGGAATCTGTTGGCCGCTCAGCTTGAAACAAATAAAAAAAAAAACAGCGCTCGAAAACGCTTGTTATCTGTTCGAATGGCTCTAGATATCCGTTCAAAACATCTGTCAGACGTGCTACTATTCAAAACCACTTTCACCCGAGCCCGTTGGCGACGAATCTGTCAAAAGATAAATAAATAAAAATAAGCTTAAATATATCTTCTAAGAGGTGTTTCCCATCCACTCAAGAATTTTCACGGCATATGGTTTGAAGATAGCCTTCTTTAATTTCTTCGGCATAACATTCGATTATCGGTACACGTTTTATTCAAGACAAATTTCCGCAACAACTTATGTTTTGACCCATCAAACGCTTTTGGTAGTCTGGTATCTCCTGTGGTAAAACTCTCTCACTGTCAATGAATTTGCTTAAATCATGTTTATTACCAATCTTCCTTCACCATTTCCGGGAAAACAATTAAAAGCTATCTCTATTGCCACGGTACAGATCTGAAAAATAAAATCGTTTCCTTACGTCTTCAAGGCAGCTCACGTGTTATAAACTCTAATATTGGCACGTGAATATTTTCACGGTGGGGCCCTGAACCACCCCTCAAATGTTTCATGAGGCTAAATTTGTGTATTTCTTACGATTTGTGTTATTTGCTAACCAAACTTCCTCGATGGACTATGAT
>NC_133209.1:9589334-9651834 GCF_958299795.1 Porites lutea
TTTTTTGTTTCACTTCCTGGTATAATATTCTGATCATTTTGCTGCACTTCCTGACTAATGTTTTGATCCTTTTGCTCCATGTCCTGGCAAATGTTCTGATTCTTTCATGCTGCACATTCTGGCTAAAGTTTTATCTCTTTGGTTTACTTCCTGGCAAATGCTTTTAAAAGAATGAAAGCGATGGCCAGGAAGTGAACCAAAGCACTTTCTGGTTGATGGCTTGATGGTTTTGCTGCCCTTCCTGTCTTTTGTATCCACAATCATCTCCTTTCTCCTCACCACTTTGCTACCGTTCCAGAAAGTAGCAAAAGAGGAAAATAAAATTAAAAAAAACAAAAACTTAGCTCATAAGTTAATGTGAGGGTAACTATGAGTCCCTTAGGATGTATCCCAGTCCCGGGGTAACCCCCTTATATAAGCCATATAGGTATGTGCCGCCCCAAAGGGTATGGTTTTTAGGCCTTTTGGTCTGAAAACGGGTATATACTTTGTCCATTTTGTCTGGAATCAGCTATGGTTTTCGAGGGAACTACGGGAGCATTAATTATGGCTTCAATTCCCCTCCACATTAATAAGGACAAATAGAAATATCCGAATTCGAAATGCATTTGAAAGATTTTTTGTTTGCTCTCTAATCTTAGCAAGGATGACATAATTTCTGCCTAGTAGTCAGGTGGTTAAAGGCTCAGATCTATACAGAGCGGACAAAAGCACCAAATTTTGCATGGTTGTAGCTTAGGGCATGTTAGTCAATATTAGGATCGGTGCCCACAGCTATCTCTTCAGGATTTGCAGCAACCGCTTGCTGAAGTTCCTCAACAACCTTCCATGATGGGTGCCCTGTGCTTAAAATTGCAATGCCTTGTTTTTTTACCATTTTTGATGAAAATCACATAAAAAGGCAAGTAGATGGGAAAATAAACTGTATTAATACTATTATTATTGAAACCAAAACTTATAGCAATTATTATATACCATGGTGGGTCCCCTGTGCTAAAATCTCAATTCCTTGTTTTTTTGCCATTATTTTGATGAAAATCACATGAAAGACATGAAAATAAAAAAAGAAATTGCATTATTATTGAAACCAATGACAAAAACAAGTCAACTAAATGGAAAATTCAGGCAAGATGTTTTCAGACGCGTACGCAGTCCCAAATAGCCTTTCAAGATGGCGGCTTGAAGGTGCCTTTTCATGGACTGTAAGTATCTGCTAAAATAAATTGCCGTTTTTTAGGGGAAATTGTGTACAATTTGAATGGTGACAGGTTTAAGTGAAGTTTTAAGCTCTTCTTGGTGGTAAATGTGTTATCGAAAGCCACATTTTCGCTTCATATTTTGTGCCGATTATGAATGACTATATTACTGACTTTATTAACTTACTGGTTAGTTAAAGGTTCCTGACGCTGAGATATTTTCTACACTCCAGGATGGATATTAACTGGGATCGTTGTTATATTTGCCAAGAATCAACAAAAGAAGATCTGAGAAGCCCATTGGTTTAGCGGTACAATCATTTACAGAACGCTCCTTGAAAAGTGTACTAACTAACTTGCGAAATAGGCATACATGTCAAAGGGAACGCAAGAGGAAAAGTGGAGCAGTTTGGAAGGCTGAGGCAGACGAGGTATTAAATAAATCAAGAGCATTTGTTGAACTCACTGAGTACATAGCAAATGTAGTGGAGAATGATACATGTTTCTTTGTACTTGCTGACCTTCAAATTAAGCTGTATTCGTTACATACAAAGGCACACACTTTGCACTGCCACTATAGTGTCAGTCTTACAAGCTCGTCTGGTGCCACAATCTACAACTAGCTGTTTCTGGTCTACTTCAACATGCTTGTTTCTCTCTTCTAGGTTTTCTTTTTCTAACTTGGACGTAAGGTGACAGGATTGATGCCACTTCAGTGCACTTTAGTAACGTGTTTACTACTGTAGTGATATTAATATCAAACTTAATTGCAACAAGAACACAGTCCTCTTTCTTGAATTCTAGTAAATTGTCAAGGAGCGTTCTATAAATAATTGTTCCGTTAAATTAATGGGTTTCTAAGATGCTCTCTTTTCGATTATCACCCTAGGTACTGAATATGACAACGATCCCAACTGATTTCCAGCTTGGTGTGTAGAAACGAGCTAAAACTCAATCATAATAAGACTGAAATCATGCTTATCTTGTCGATGTACCATACTCGTCCACCCTTTAGCGACTTCATTATGGGTAATACACGGCTAAGAACCACCGCCAACAAAGCCTGAGAGTAGTATTTGTTGACAACGTGCTGTTTGACGCACACGTCTCAACATTCTTTTGCAGATTATCTTTTACCAACTCAGGAAATTATCCGGCAAAGATAAGATAGTGTCTCACAAAGGAGTCTAGCGAAATTGCTGTGCATTCTTTCATTACAGCTAAAATAGACTATTAATTGCAATTCCTTGCTCTGTGGTTGTAGGAAAATGCACTTGAAGGAACTTTTAATGATATGTTCAAAACACTGCCCCCAGGATCGTTACTCGGACTCGTAAACTTTGTGAACACATCATTTATTTGACCTTCACTGGCTTCCTGTTAGTTATAATGTTGTTTTTAAACTTATTTTGACAGTTTTCAAATCATTTAATAATCTTCCACCTAGCTATTTAGCGGATAGACTTAGTTATCAAAGGTCTTCCAGGAACTTGTGGTCCTCATCTCAGCAGTTCTTAGAACAACCTCGAAAACTCACGGGAACAAGACTTTTTCAGTGTGCGCCCCCCAAACTGTGGAACTCACTACCATTAGCTAGATTTGCACAAGTCACCATCTTTAGCCAGTTGAAAGAAAGGACTGAGAACATATCTTTTTACGCAATTTTTAGAGAGTAAGTCAATGTTGTTGTAAAACGTCTTTAATGTCTGCAGATCATATACCTATACTTATAGAATGTATATTCAGTTTTGTGCATGACTTATTATGATTATATATGAACTTTAATGGCAAAATAATTTTAAAACAGATGAATTCTTGTTTCCTGCTCTCACCGTGTGAATTGCAAATAGATTTTAATATATGTATTATTTCACGCTCGAGATATAATTTTTTTCCTCTTTAATATTGTAAAGCGCCATGTGCTCAGGATATGAGCGCTATAGAAAGAAGCTATTTTTACTATTATTAATTTTAACCAGTACGAAAATAAACTAAGTAGTCATGATAATCGGCACAAAATGTGAAGAGAAAATGTGGCTTTCGATAACAAATCTATCACCAAGAAGAGCTTAAAACTTCACTTAAACCTGTCGTGATTCAAATTGTACACAATTTCCCCTAAAAAACGGCAATTTATTCTAGCAGATACTTACAGGTATGAAAAGACACGTTCAAGCCGCCATCTTGAAAGGCTATTTGGGACTGAGTCTGAAAACATCTTCCTTGGATTTTCCATTTAGTTGACTTGTTTTTGTCATTGGTTTCAATAATAATACATTTTTTTTTTTATTTTCATGTCTTTCAAGTGATTTTCATCAAAATAATGGCAAAAAAACAAGGAATTTATATTTTAGCACAGGGCTGCCACAATGGTATATCATAATTGCTAATATCATTAAGTAGACTTTTTTCAGTCATTGGTTTCAATAAGAATAGTATTAATACAGTTTATTTTTCCATGCACTTGCCTTTTTATGTGATTTTCTTCAAAAAATGGCAAAAAACAAGGGATTGCAATTTTCAGCACAGGGCACTCATCATGGAAGGTTGTTGAAGAATTTCAGCGAGCAGTTGCTGCAAATCCTGAAGAGGTAGCTGTGGGCACCGATCCTAATATTAACTAACATGCCCTAAGTTACAACCATGCAAAGTTTGGTGCTTTTGTCCGCTCTGTATAGATCTCGCCAAAATTTTGCACTAAGCCACCGGACTATAAAGGCCAGGTCTGAAAACGGGTATGGAATTTAAATGCCAGGTCTAAGAACCGGTGTGGAAATAACATTTTTGGTCTGAAATAGAGTCAGGATTTGGAGAACCGGGCGGCACATCCCTACACACAGAAAAAATTGTAAAACCACGTTCATTTAATCAGGGCATATCTTTCATTGAAAATATTCCCCATAAAGATAAAACTGGCTTCAAAACCCAAATCTTGGCCATAAATGGAGAATAGAGCCTCACATGTTCAGTTAACTCGCATGTTAAATAGCCTCTGAACAAAAAGAGTCACTAACCATTTTAAGCAGCGGTTCATAATGAAGGTCTTTCAGCAATATACTCAGTAAACCTTCTGATTCTGGTAGGGAACATGACGTGGAGACTTTACGCAGGGGTGCTGTGGCAGCGAATTTGATCGACTCCCCGATAAATCAAATGAAGATGTGCACGCAATTTATGCAATTGCTTAAGAAGCCTGAAATATAAAATCAGGATTTCAACGGAGTTTGAACCCGTGAACTCTCGATACCGGTGCAATGCTCTAAACAACCAAGCATGTATCAAGGAATGACCGTCCTCCGGCACCGGTAGCTCTGCGCAATCCTTCCTGCTGAAGATATTCTTCGATGCTGTAACTTTCTTTGACTGTATAAAGCCGGTGAAAAATAACAGACGTCTGTTTTTTTGCCGCGTCAATAGAGCGTGTTTTCCATTTTGTGGCTTTCGTTACTTTAAGAGAACCGGGGCGCCCACGAGTTTAAACCAACTTATTTCCGACAACATGGCGAATTTTTACTGACGCCAATCTAAAAAGTAGAACGAGAAAATAAATCTTTTTTCACCATAGTTTTTATCCTCGCTTAAATGTATCTCAAGTTAATAAATGAATAGGTCTTTTTCTTATTCAGTGAAAAGTGAGGGGGTAGTCTGACTATCTTTCAAAGCTTTTGTGGTAGCAGCGGGAAACTTCGTCAGACAAGCATATTAAACTTTTTGTCAATTTGGTTATCACAAAATATGCAAATGAGGTCACTTGACTCGTCACAGCTAAAAATGCTTTTAATTAAAGGGGGCACACTTTTCCTGTTTCCTTATTTTTTTTACTAGTTGCATAATTTAAAGGCCTTAAATAGGTATATCTTTTCTGTGCTTGGCAATGTTAAGAAATTGAAAAAGAAGGGTCTGATTAAATAACCCGGTTCCGACGGACGGTCATTGCTTAATACATGCCAAGCATGTGTCAAGCAATGACCGTCCGCCAGCACCGGTACTCTGCGAAATCCTTCCAGCTGAAGATTCTTTGTTGCTGCAACTTTCCTTGACTGTAAGCCGGCGAAAAATAACAGACGTCTGTTCTTTTGCCGCGTCCAGGGCCGCGTCAATGAGCTCTTCATTTAGAGATGCAAGATCCTTTAGTATTTTCTGATTGCTTTAGTACAGTCTCTCATGCTTTCACGTACTTTTTCAGGATCTTTCTTACCGGTGCGATGCTCTAAACAACTAAGCTAACCGGTTCCGACGGACGGTCATTGCTTAGTGCATGCTAAGCATGTATCAAGCAATGACCGTCCTCCGGCACCGGTACTCTGCGCAATCCTTCCTGCTGAACATATTCTTCGATGCTGCAACTCTCTTTGACTGTAAGCCAGCGAAAAACAACAGACGTCTGTGTTTTTTCAGCATCGAAAAAGCGCGTTTTCCAGACGCCAAATGCAGAGAGTAGAACGAGAAAACAGCATTTACATTTTGGAGTGCGCTACAGTTTTTATCCTCGCTTGAATCCATCTCAAGTTAAATATTCGGTGAAAAAGTGAGGGGGGTAGTCTATCTTTCAAAGCTTTTGTGGTAGCAGCGGGAAACTTCAGACAAGCATATTATTATTTTTATGTCAATGTCGTTATCACAAACTATGCAAATGAGGTCACGTGACTCGTCACAACTAAAAGAGCTGTTAATTAAAGGGGGCACACTTTTCCTGTGTCCTTACTTTTTTACTAGTTGCATAATTTAAAGGCGTTTAGGTACATCTTTTCTGTGCTTGGCAATGTTAAGAAATTGAAAAAGAAAGGTGTGATTCAAGAGATTACTTGTAATGGGGGACTGGGTACTAGTGAAAAGATCCGTTTTTTATATTGTAAAATGTCTTGTAGCAATTAAGTTGAATAACTTCGAATTTAAACTGCTGCCTTTTTTGCTTGATGATTTTTTGGGACTTTGCGACCGTATGAGGTCACGCGACCTAATTTACATAATGTTGATGTGATAAAAAGTATAACTTTTTGAGAAATTGCATGTCACACATAATTTAAAACTTACGATAAATAGTTAAGAATATAGACCACACCGTCAGTTTTCAACGAAAATACCTTAATTTTGACCCGTTCCTTAATTTACGACTCACTGGCATTTTTGAATCGTCTGTTCGTCAAATTGCTGATCATTGATTACCCTTATTAATTTCTAGATTTTCTTTTTGTACATACGTCGGAATTTTTCACGCGAACTCAATTTAAAGAGGACAGACGACAAATTGCTGCTGCTCTGCGAAATATCTAAAAGTCTAAAACATAAAAAATCTAAAAGCCGTAACCGTTCGTCAGTATAGGATGCCTAAAATGCGTCTTATTCCACAATTGGTTTCGGCTCTATTAAATCCTATACCAATTGTACAGCTACTGCTACTGCTACTCGCCTACTGCTGCTACTGCACAAACGACTTATTGACGAGATCAAGCAAAACTAACTACGAGAGAACGACTGGAGAATACCGCACGCCAGCTCATACTATACCGCGAAAATGTAGCCTCTGCTCGCAGGGTAACTGGAGAACTGACAATTTGACTAACAATAGACGACTGTTTAACTATGACAATAGACGGATCGAAACGCACCAATTACTGATTACAAGTCTTCATAGCCAATAACATCACGGCTTAAGTGACAGACGACCAATAACATCGCGACGTTATTGACCAATCAGATCAATAACCAGAGTATAATACCATCAACTGACGTGATAGAACTCACTTTGACTCTGAAGATGACCCCTGGGTTCAAACCTTTCACAGTTTTACGTTCACTTGGACGACAGAGCGAACGACTTGCTAACTACTACATCAGTTACGCAAGTAACGTCAGACGAATACGACAACAACTCTGGTTCAACCACCACTGCAAAGATCTTGGCCTAGTTCTGAGAGGACTTCGATTTAAGTCCCCGTTGAACACACAAGAGACTATTCAAATCGTCAAGGCCACCTAACAGTGTAGACGATTGATCCGAGCGCGAATAAACGACTGTCACAGAAGACTCAACTACTAAAACGACAAAATACAACAACGACTTGACAAACTTAAACAACTTTTACCGACTACCTTAATTAGTACTATACAAACTATTGCCGATAAACGCGCTGACAAGACAGATGAACAGCACCGCGCGAAAGCTAAGCAAAATCTGATACGACTGCAAGACACAAAAAACGCTAAACTACGTAAACACGACGCAAACTGGGTCAGGAATATTTCTTCCCGTCCCTTAGACTAGACTGAAACACAAGTACCTTCTTACAAGTTTTGATCTTTTTTGTTTCACTTCCTGGTATAATGTTCTGATCATTTTGCTCCACTTCCTGACTAATGTTTTGATCCTTTTGCTCCATGTCCTGGCAAATGTTCTGATTCTTTCATGCTGCACATTCTGGCTAAAGTTTTATCTTTTTGGTTTACTTCCTGGCAAATGCTTTTAAAAGAATGAAAGCGATGGCCAGGAAGTGAACCAAAGCACTTTCTGGTTGATGGTTTGATGGTTTTGCTGCCCTTCCTGTCTTTTGTATCCACAATCATCTCCTTTCTCCTCATCACTTTGCTACCGTTCCAGAAAGTAACAAAAGAGGAAAATAAAATTAAAACAAAAAACAAAAAACAAAAAACTTAGCTCATAACTTCAAAGTTAATGTGAGGGTAACTATGAGTCCCTTAGGATGTATCCCAATCCCGGGGGTACCCCCTTATATAAGCCATATAGGTATGTGCGGCCCCAAAGGGTATGGTTTTTAGGCCTTTTGGTCTGAAAACGGGTATATACTTTGTCCATTTTGTCTGGAATCAGCTATGGTTTTCGAGGGAACTACGGGAGCATTATTTATGGTTTCAATTCCCCTCCACATTAATACGGACAAATAGAAATATCCGAATTCGAAATGCATTTGAAAGATTTTTTGTTTGCTCTCTAATCTTAGCAAGGATGACATAATTTCTGCCTAAAGGGCAGGTCTGAAAACGGGTATGGAATTTAAAGGCCAGGTCTAAACACCGGTGTGGAAATAACATTTTTGGTCTGAAATAGAGTCAGGATTTGGAGAACCGGGCGGCACATCCCTACACAGAGGAAAATATTGTAAAACCACGTTCATTTAATCTGGGCCTATCTTTCATTGAAAATGTTCCCCATAAAGATACAGCTGGCTTCAATTCCCAACTCTTGGCCATAAATGGAGAATAGAGCCTCCCATGTTCAGTTAACTCGCATGTTAAATAGCCTCTGAACAAAAAGAGTCACTAATCATTTTAACCAGCGGTTCATAATGAAGGTCTTTCAGCAATGTACTCCGTAAAACTCCTTCATGGACATCTTTCTCTTTTAATCTGTTCAGAGTCACAACGTGAAAGATGTAAGGTTTGATAACCAGCCATACAAACGGCTGCAAATTTTCACAACCTTTCGGAGCTAAATCTTCTCTTGCTTAAGACGTATCACTTTCAAATTTGGCAGTTTTACTAATATTAAGGCGCTCTTTCCAGTAGTGTGACGGATATTCCCTAACCTGTCCATGTCAAAAGTTGAAAAAACTGTGAAAAGGTCTATTTAGAAGCAGTTCCTACTGTTTGAAATTCGATAAATTTCGTCACACAGCTCCTTTAGTATTTTTGTAACCTGAGATCAGACTCTATGTTCATTTCGCTTTGTAGAATTGGCACTGATCTCAGGTGATCTCAGCTAAAGTATATTTTGCTACTTTCAAAACACCAGTGAACATACATTTCACGACTTTATTTTGGTTCTTTCCACAGTGAGCAAGCACTCCAAGCTGAAATACTCCCCGGGTATGATTTATACAAAAGCCAAATTCAATGATTGTTTCATAATATTCATTCAAAATATATTTCTTCCTCAGTTAGTCCAACCAAACTTTTAACCTTCTCGTAGATTTGCTTGAAAATCAAGGATTCATTCAATTCGTAGAAAGCTACGCTGCCGCGACAATGCTTGAAAAAGAGGCTGTATTTGTACATCGGGGAAAGAAAGGGGGCTGACTGTTTCTGTATTTTTTTATTTAAAAAAAAAACTAGAAAAAATGATTTAAAGCTTAGAAACTGGAGAAGAAAATATCTTACGGCTAGATTGCAAACTTATGCCAACATGCCAATGGTAACATAAGTTTAAGGGAATATACTTTTTCATCGGCTTCCCCTAAAGGAAAGGGACACAAGTTTTCTGGCACCAATCAGAAGCCAGAACGGAGGCGACCGTTTGGAACTGGTCTGGTAAGACATTATCCCCAGGGGCTCTTCTCGCCGTTCTTTACTTTTCTTCGTGCCACATTTTTACGCCCGTTTCCCTCGCACCCACTATCTACCCCTGGGTCTCCGAGGATGGTAGGGAACGTGACGTGGAGACATTACGCAGAAGTGCCGTCGCAGCGAATTTGATCGACTCCCCGATAAATCAAATGAAGACGTGCACGCAATTTATGAAATTGCGTAAGAAGCCTGAAAAATAAAATCAGGATTTCAACGGAGTTTGAACCCCTTGAACTCGCGATACCGGTGCGATGCTCTAAACAACTAAGCTAACCGGTTTCGACGGACGGTCATTGCTTGGTGCATGCCAAGCATGTATCAAGCAATGACCGTCCTCCGGCACCGGTACTTTGCGCAATCCTTCCTGCTGAAGACATTCTTCGATGCTGCAACTTTCTTTGACTGTATAAAGCCGGAGAAAAATATCAGACCTCTGTTTTTTTGCCGCGTCAATAAAGCGTGTTTTCCATTTTGTGGCTTTCGTTACTTTTAGGGAACCGGGGCGCCCGTGAGTTTAAACCAACTTATTTCCGACAAGATGGCGAATTTCTACTGACGCCAAATGCAGAAAGTAGAACGTAAAAAAATCTTTCTTCACTATAGTTTTTATCCTCGCTTGAATGTATCTCAAGTTAATTAATGAATAGGTCTACGCTGCCTTATTCAGTGAAAAAATAAGGGGGGTAGTCTATCTTTCAAAGCTTTTGTGGTAGCAGCTGGAAACTTCGTAAGACAAGCATATTATTATTTTTTTGTCAATTTGGTAATCACAAAATATGCAAATGAGGTCACGTGACTCGTCACAGCTAAAAATGCTGTTAATTAAAGGGGGCACACTTTTCCTGTGTCCTTATTGTTTTTACTAGTTGCATAATTTAAAGGCCTTTAGGTATATCTTTTCTGTGCTTGGCAATGTTAAGAAATTGAAAATTAAAGAAAGGTCTGATTAAATAACCGGTTCCGACGGATGGTCATTGCTTGATGCATGCCAAGCATGTATCAAGCAATGACCGTCCTCCGGCACCGGTACTCTGCGAAATCCTTCCAGCTGAAGATTCTTTGTTGCTGCAACTTTCCTTGACTGTAAGCCGGCGAAAAATAACAGACGTCTGTTCTTTTGCCGCGTCAATGAGCTCTTCATTTAGAGATTCAAGATCCTTTAGTATTTTCTGATTGCTTAGTACAGTTTCTCATGCTTTCACGTACTTTTTCAGGATCTTTCTTACCGGTGCGATGCTCTAAACAACTAAGCTAACCGGTTCCGACGGACGGTCATTGCTTGGTACATGCCAAGCATGTATCAAGCAATGACCGTCCGCCGGCACCAGTACTCTGCGCAATCCTTCCTGCTGAAGATGCTGCAACTCTCTTTGATTGTAAGCCAGCGAAAAATAACAGACGTCTGTTGTTGTTGTTTTTTTTTTTCAGCGTTGATAAAGCGTGTTTGCCAGACGCCAAATGCAGAGAGTAAAATAAGAAAGCAGCATTTACATTTTGGAGTGCACTACAGTTTTTATCCTCGCTTGAATCCATCTCAAGTTAATTATTCGTTGAAAAAGTGAGGTGGTAGTCTATCTTTCAAAGCTTTTGTGGTAGCCGCGGGAAACTTCGTCAGACAAGCATATTATTATTTTTTTGTCAATTTCGTTATCACAAAATATGTAAATGAGGTCACGTGACTCGTCACAGCTAAAAATGCTGTTAATTAAAGGGGGCACACTTTTTCTGTATCCTTATTTTTTTACTAGTTGCATAATTTAAAGGCCTTTAGGTGCATCTTTTCTGTGCTTGGCAATGTTAAGAAATTGAAAATTAAAGAAATGTGTGATTAAAGGGATTACTTGTAATGGGGGACTGGGTACTAGTGAAAAGATCCGTTTATCTTACAAAAGTAATTACATATTCAAATGTTGCTTAGTACAGTTTCGTAGTTCTTTATATTGTAAGTTGTCTTGTAGCAATTAAGTTGAATAACTTCGAATTTAAACTGCTGCCATTTTTGCTTGATGACTTTTTGGGACTATGCGGCCGTAGGAGGTCATGCGATGTAATTTACATAATGTTGATGTGATAAAATTGCAATTGCATGTATGAAATTGCATGTCACACACAATTTAAAAATTACGATAAATAGTTAAGAATATAGACCACACCATCAGTTTTCAAGGAAAATACCTTAATTTTGACCCGTGCCTTAATTTACGACACACTAGCATTTTTGAATCGTCTGTTCGTCGAATTGCTGATGATTGCTTACCCTTATTGATTCCTAAATTTCTTCGCTCTTTAGTTTGTACATGCGTCGGAATTTTTCACGCGTACTCAATTTAAAGAGGACAGACGACAAAATGCTGTTGCTCTGCGAAATATCTTAAAGTCTAAAACATAAAAAAATCTAAAACTATTCGTCAGTATAGGATGCCTAAAATGCGTCTTATTCCACAATTGTTTTCGGCTCCATTAAATCCTATACCAATTCTACAAAATTTTAGAAGGAGGCACTTACAACTTGAGCACAGTGACCGACAAGGTATATGAGTAGGAAAATAACCAAAAAAATGTAATGCGTTAATAAACGAACTAAATACACACGTCAATTAAGCAGTAAAAGAAAGCGCGCGCATGTTTAAATAACGCCCGCGCACACAATCTACACTAACTGAAAGGGTATTAAAAGGATTAATAAAAGCTTTAATAAAGGATATGGCAAGACCATTCAGCCTTTGATTGCCAGTCTCATCTCCCATTGTAGTTTGATACTTTTTTATGATAACCCCATGGCGCTAGAAGAACTTGTTTAAGGATTTAAAGCGTTGTTGATTGAGACGCGAGGAAAGTCGGCTGAAGTCTATGAACAAAAAAGCATATCTCACCAGTTGAGAAATATATATTGGGATGTTGCTGTCCATATGCAGAAAATTCACGATCCAGAATGCAAAGTCATCTCTTTTATCGTAGACGCTGGACAACTCGTCATATATAGAGCGAAGGTCTCCGAAAAGCAACAAAAGCTCATATAATGTTAATCTCAATCATCTGAGAAATCAAGACCGACCCTCATGAAAATGCCTATGACGGCGTGAAGTAGGACGAACCGGAAGATGGATTTCAGTCGCTTCAGACTAAAATTGAATCTAATAAAGGTACAAGGAAGGTGATTTTTTTGCAATACGAAGTCTTGTTAACCGTGATTCAATTGCAAGATTTTACTTGCTGACGATTGAATACGCCATTCATATTACGTTTTAGTGCGCACGCACATACCATCATACCATTTCCTAGACTTTTTCAAAGTCCTTCGCTTCCCGTTTCCGGTTCCAGTGGAAAGAAAACTAAAAATTTCTAGCTTGCGCTTTGTGCTCGAGAAAAATCCTGAGCTCGACTTGTAGGCAAGTCTATAGTTTTCCTCGGCACTGTGCCATCATTTCACGCGGCCCCAGTCGGCTTACCCTAACTGATTTAGCAACAGGACGGAACGTCAGTTGACGACGGCAAAACGCGCGGAAAGGACTAAACACGACTTCCGGAGCCCAATTTGCCGCTCTGCCATTGGTCAAGCTATTATTTAATTTGCGCGAGCCGTCGTCAACTGACGTTACCGTTCTGTTGCTAAATCAGCCTATTGACCGTCAAATGAGGAGAGCGCAAAAACGCTCGAAACTTTAAGATATACCGAATGCGGCTGTCGTCAAATTGTCGCTCTGCTTTTAGTCGTTTCTTTTTTTATGCGCGCGCACCCTCACATTGTCTTCACTTCTCTGTCGGTTATACTGAATACCAAACTTTAAACTTTGCTATTTATTTCTTTTTGCTTTTCGAAATGAATTTCGCCAAAGGTAACAATTTGTTTTTTGGAGAACTGGTGTTTCTTTACTCTTAGGGTTCAAGCTTTAAGATTGCTCGCGGAAAAAAATATTCTATACCATTATGGCGTCAAATATGGCGTCAAATGGAACGTTTGTTGAAATATGTTATTCATGCAAACTCTAGCGAAAATGCTCTTTTTCCGGAATAGCTGTTTTCATTGGCAGCTCCTTCTGTTTGTATTGAGGTAGCTCGCGATCTTGATGAAAATATAGAAATTTTCCCTCGATCAAAAATTTTGTTTTCCTTTGCAAAGTTTTCAGCAACGCGCGCGCGCCTCAGCAGTGACAACTCAAATCAAACTTTAATAGCTTAAAAATAAATATCCTTATTCATTTATTTTTCCTACAAGAAAAATCTCTCTGAAAACAGCTTAAATTAACTTGGAGTCACCGTATTTATGTCGAAAGCGCGTCAGAAAAGGCCTAATCTCCAAACACAACCCGCTTTAGTGAATTAGCGGTAAATGACACCAACTTAACCCAACGAGTAACATCACCTTCTAATATAAATCTATCTTTTTGCCCGAAATTTAAGGGTACATTAACTCAAATACACACTTACCTCCTCCCTTGTGACACATTTTGATAAATCAGTTTTTACGACTCAGTTTTCGAAAAAAGATTTTCTCAATAGTTTTAATAACGCTTGTTAAGCGCTTCTGCAATGTTGCATGACTACTCATCGACTGCCTAGTTACCTTTATGACGTAACATGGAAACCAATTAAGTAACTTACGCATGCGCATTCATGATCAGTAAAACTCTTTATTTAGTATACAGAACGTTATGACAGTAAATGTCTTTCATTTCTATCGATATAGTACATAACGGCGATGAATCACTATGTTGTAACCTCTTTTCTGGTTTTGAACGCAATGGAAGACTTTTAAAATGCTGTTACTACATTCTTTGTCTGACGTTCATCAGGATCTGCACTGGAAGCTTAAATTAACTCCTTCCCAGGCTGTCTCGCCCACTGCTTAGCCCTTGATTTACATTACATTCTGTAGTGAAAGGATACAAAGATCGCAGCCGGGAAATTTTTGCTTATGGAATCTGGGTTTTTTTAAAAACAAATGGGGTTGTAGAATCCGAAATCCAGGCGAAGTCCACTGACAAAGTTCGGAATCCAGTAACTGGCATTGAGGAATTTACAGCGTGGAATCCAGAATCCATTACTATCACTGTGTTAGATTCCCTAAGGGCGATTATATGGCTAAAAGAACAACAATTTCCCTTAAACCACAGCATGGCGCTAGCAGACAAATTACCCTAAGAACACCGCAAAAGACGGAGATGAGCAACTTTAGTGGGTCTTAGAATCACAAAAAACAACTTTGCATTATTATCATCATTATTATTATTTTTATTATTATTTGCAAATGCGATGTTTATGATCAGAAGTGACCTTTTTCCCTAATTAAATCTCACGATCACTTTACGGCATTTTTCCCCGGTGGGAGATTCCGTTTTCCTAGTTTAGCAGGATTTTTAAGTTGCGCCAGGATCAGTATTATTTACGGAATAAAAAACTTAATATTTAATTTTGAATTTGAATCCAAAGTGTATTATTCGGAGTTCTGGGACTTGGATTTCTATGGTATCTGTAAATCAACGTCTATACTCTTGAAATTAAAATGAAATTAAACAGCTAGTTTTAGGCAGTGAAAATATCATCATAGCTTTTCCGCCACTCGATAGTAACTCTTTTATTTTATTTATCCTTTAGAGGACGTTCCTAATATGTCTAACCTTCACGGAACAGCCATTCTCATCACCTGAAGCCCTTATTTCTCTTGCTTATATTTTCAATAAGGTTCAGTTCTGTATAAAATTAACCCTAAACAACGCCTGAAAAGTGATATGCTTCCATTGGTAACTCGGTTACGGTTCACACAAATGTGATGGCATATTTTAATTACCTTGGGGGGTACACGATACTAGTGTGTGTTACTTTTCTCAGTCAATGACACAGGGGCACCCAGCGACGTTTTCCTCTTAATTGCATTGAAAACTCTTTTTAGGCTATCCGGAGTACTTTTAGATCTCTAGAAATGTATTCTAAGTGGCGCTAAGAAATTTATATCTGTTCGGTCATCCAAAAAGGGCAACTTGAGTCTTTTACGAAAGTGAGAATTTTTCTAATTCCTCTCTGCATCGCATTTCCGATTCCGAAAATCTTAGGTTTCCTTTCTCTACGTAAATTAGCTTAACCTGGGGAGTAAAATGGCAAAAAAACTTTAGAAAACGGTAGGGAATTTATTAGATAAGCTTCTAAAATTGTACATGAATGGAACGGTCATCTAGAAATTTTCAGCCTTCCTCAAGCTTTAGAAAATTCTAGGCAATTTTTGCTTCTCCGAACAGATATTTCACAGAAAACAGTCATTGGGTGCCCCTGATGGCATAGCTATATAGATGATCAGACTCGGAAAAAACTCGCATTTTCCTAACGGAGGCCGATCATTCGATCATGTTGCATATCAATAGTTACTGGGTATGTTTAACAAACTGAAGACACTCTCTCACAACTTCTGATTCGATCTGAATTATGACCCAGTTTGTTTAGTTTACCATTTTAACGTCCATTTTGTTTACGTTACGGAAATACAAAAGCCTTAGATACACCTTACAAAGTTAACGCAGATAAATTATATTTCAAAATGCGATATGTATTGCATAAGCCTCTTTGATCTTTAATCTTGTTTCGGCCGTGAATGGGGCAATCTTATAAGATCATAGAGTACAGGCTTTAAAACGAAAAAGCTTAAAGCATAAATAAATGCATGTAAGAACGATAACGAGGATGCAGCTTGAGGTGGAGCGGCCTGTACTTCTTTTACTGTCAGTAGTAGGGAGGGGGAGCTTGCGCTGTCGGCACTGCCCCCGGAGGGTGTGGGTAGGCTCCATTACCAGGATTGATTGGTACAATAGCCGCTTGATAAGCCACTTGAGGAGGTGAGCCTAGGGTAAGAGGAGATATGGTACTAGGGGGTGGGGCTGGAGTAGGGTGTATACCAGGCGGTGGGTACTGCTGTGTAATCACGTGAGGGTATCCAGCAGGAGGTGGCTGAGTAGTGGTCATAGTTGTCGTGGTGGTGGCAATGGGCACAGCCTGAGTTCGTACAACGCGTCTGTTTCTCCTTTTCAAGTAGTAGATGACGGCGACGATCACTGCTATTATAATAGCAATTGCTATGACGACTGCAACCACGGTAACTACTTTGCTTGCTGGTTAAGGAAACAGAAAAAAGAACAGTAGATAAATGGATGAATGCATAAGTAACTTGTATACTGTATAAAGGTAATTGAACTGAGTGGACTACAATTTGGTCTTAAATCATGCGCGTGATTTAATTTTAAAAGCGGAGGAGTGCACAGAGCGAGTTCGATTTGAAATCACAAGTATGATTTCAGACTAAATAAAGGTAAAATCGTTTCTAAATACTGCAACATATACTGCAAAATATCTTTAATTAAGTTCCACAAACCCGTCAACAAAACCTTCGGACCCGAAAATGTTATTTTTGACATTTTAATAACCATTAATTTCCGTTTTCAAATCTTATACTTTGAATGCATTCAGAGACGGAACCAGCTGCAGTATAGTACCCGTTTCCATTCAATCATTTTGAAATTGCAAGAGACCGGCAGGTAACTGGTTCTAATTTGTTGCAACCATAAAAGGGTATTGAGAAGGTCTCAGCTTCTCATTTCATAGCTATTTTCTCAGTTCAAGTTCACCACACTCTATATTTCTCCCTCCCTCATGATTATGCGTTATTCGTACGCGTCTTTGCATGTACAGTGAGTTCAGACAGCAAACTTGAGACTACTTACAAGCAACTTTGACAAATGAATAACGAGCTTCAAAGCCTTTATAGCCAATTAAAGAGTCAGATCTGAAGCGAATCCATAGATATTGGCCACTAGAAGTAATAGTCGGGGCATAGCTTCCACAGTAAGTGCCTTTCCTTATACTCGTCGAAGACGAACCATCTCGAACTTCCAGGAAGTCATTAGAGGAACAAATACCACTTTCAAGCCTGAAATAGTTGAAAGAAATCTTGATCCTCTTGCCTGCCGGCGCGGTGATCTTCCAGGTGCACACCATGTTGGTTGGGTAGTAAGAGGGGTAAGAGGGGCTTCGAAAAGTCCCTCCAGATGAACTAGTCAGCCTTAAGTTGTTGTTATGGAGAAATGGGCTGTTTATCGAGCAAATGCCGCTCAACATTGCTGGAATGTCAACAGAAATACAAAATTGGCATTTTGGCTTTTCATCAGTTTTTGTACACATATACCGTAGTCTTCACTGTCTTGTTTTAGAGGTCGGGTGGAAGAATGGAGAGGAAACGAGTAGTGACTTTCATCTTTTTTTTTTTCTTTTCCTCGTTCTCAGACTCCTCACGCTCAGTGTAACCGTTACAAAAAGAATTTCCTGGCTGCGGAGGAGGCTAGCTGCAAGCTTTTGATGCTATAATTTTGTCATCAGTTCCCAAATTAGTTGGTGTGATTGATCCCCACACCCGCCCCAAGGTTTTTTGTTGGATGGAGATAGTACTGATTCATTATGGTATTGATTTTTGTTGTCTGTTGATATTTCTTCGGGTTTGGACAAAGGTATGGACGATCATAAGCCACTAAAATTTCGCACTCTCTTGTCACCAAAAAGTCAAGCTTTCGGAGAACAATACACGCCTAACTCTGCTTAGATAGCTAATAGCCTAAAGGACAGTATTGAAAACTCGTAACAGTATCCTATAATTTGCAACTCCACTTGGTCACACACTCACCAAGAGAGTTTCTATCAAATACTTACATGGTACAAAGGCTCTAAACGTTGCCTGGAATTTTCGTGTCGAAGGAAAGTAATCACGATCGCTGACAAACTTCACAAAAAGATACTTGTACTTTGATACTATTATAGGTGGCTGTCTGCTCCCGCAAAATTTTCCAATCAGTGTGCTCTTAGAGTATAAGTCACCATCGCGAATTTCTAGGTAATCGTGCGTGCAACCAGATGAAGATTCCAAGGAAAAGTAGTGGAATGTAAGCTTTACAGCGTAAGGCGATGACGGTCGACTCAAACTCCATAGACAAGTAGTTGAAGGACGATAGTTGTAGGGATAATTGGGGCTTGTAAGATATTGATCCGCAAATGAATAACTTGGAAAGTGTGTACCACGCGAGGAACAAACTGAAAAACAATAGCAAACCTTATAAATTATCTTTAAGGTGGCCCGAACCTATTTATATGCGGTGTTGGTTATGTTTTTGAATCGCGTTTTCCGGCAGGAATGATTTAACCGATTTCCATGATTTTTGGCCGGCATCCTTAATAAAGTATGGTCGAACTTTAAGAAAATTTTTATTAATTTTCTTGTAGGTATAAAAACGTTTGAGATATCGGCATATGTTTAAAACCACATTTTTACAAAAAAAACGTCAATAATTTCGAAACCCTAAGACAGATTTTTCTCTATCTTCGGGAAATAATCCTCAGAGCTCTCTAGTTTTATATGTGCAAGTTTGAAGGCAATCGCGACTATAGAACTTTCTGCACAAATAGCTGGTCAAATTTAACCTTTAAATACAACGCTAACACATTTGTGAAAGTTGACGCACGCGAATAGACTAGGGAAACTGCCGGCGGATTATCTCCTATCTGCAAGCCAGGGTATGCTTGCCCAAAGCTTCAGTTGATTGTGGGATATGATGTTTTAGTGGAGATAGAAATGAGAGGTCCTGATTCAGCTTGACAGTCCTTGTGCCACAATTTTAGATTCTAATGAAGAATTTACCAAATTGTATTTGTTTGGTGATTTGGCCTTGAAATTTAAAACATATTTTTCGACAGAGTATCAGATCATATCATTATCGTCATTATAATCATTTTTCGTAAATTTTATTATTTACAATGTGTCGATATAAAAATTGATGCTAAGGAAAAAGAGTGCAAGGTTAGCCCCATACCACTTTATTGGAAAAAAAAAGGAAGAAAGAAAAAAAAATACTTCAGGCCAAGTTTTCTTTGCTAATACACCAACAACATTAACAAAAACAAACAAAAAAACAAATCTAATGGACTTACCAGATGCAGACGACAGTCGACTAAGAAAGACGAGATCTATTTGTTCGATAGAAATGAGAAAAAAAAAAGAAGAAGAAGAAAAAAGAAAACGTCAGTATTGATCAAGATGAATGAACACTTACTGATAAGTTTTTTTTTTTTAATATTATTATTATTATTATTATCATTTTTACTTTATTTTATTTTTTCATCCAAGCCTAAAGAGCCCTTAACTCTCTAGACCTTGCTTCTCTTTTTCTCTTTCCTGGTTATTTTTGCCCGTAGGGCAAACAGCCGGAAAAGCAACCGGGCTAGTCTGTTTTGTCGTAGTTTTGTTGCTAAGCAACAATGGACAGCAACCAAACCGACAGAAATGTAGCGAGTGCCAACTTCTCGCTCAGCGATCCAAAACATGGCACGATCCCCAAACCTCTCTTCGCGAGGTCTTCATCTTTGCTTCGTGAGGAATTAAAAGGTCAGCAAAGTGGAAATCAACTGTGAAAGTCACGATTATTCTTAGTTAACGTTATATATCAACAAAGGGGTCCAAAGCTTTCGTTCCTTTGTAGACGCTTCTCTTCATTTTCAATACCAGGCAGCTTTAACCATGGCCAGGTTTTAACTATGATGATTTTAACTATGATGTAAGAAATGCAATCTTAGCTTTTTATACACTGTTTACTCGGGATTTTTGCTCGGTGGTTTCATTTATTATAGGTGTTAATTTCCACTTTTGCTGTGTTCTAGATTCGGTAGTTTTTCATATAACACAGTGTGACATAAAGACTCAAACCTTAAGGCCTTTCATTATTTAGGAAAAATTACATGCAGCCGGTCTCCAGAGGTACGGTGTTAAACGAACTGTCGAAACCAGGTTCTCGTCTGACTCCATGGAAACAAATAAAATTTTGTTTAAGTGACAAGTGGTTTTGCTACGTTTCAGCTGATTTTGAGCTTTGGATTAATCTGCGAAATGGAACATTTTCGCTCCCTGTCAGTTTCAAATGCAAGAAAAAGCCTTTTTTGTTTTTTCTATTTATTTTTTATTTTTATTTTTATAATTTTCAGCTACACACACTAACATCTTTTGCTCGAGCATGAATATATCTGAACGAAAATAATAGATTTGTAATAAAAAAGCCTTCTGGAAAAATAAACATGCAATCAATTAACAACAAGAAATAAACATAGCATAATGTCGTAGTTCGCCGCTGTCGTTTCGCTTTTTACGACTATCATTTAGAGATTATTTCGTAAATATAATGAATTGCTCGATTAGCCCTCCTACTTTAAAAGGTCTTCTAAAATTTTTCCATAAATGACAACTGAAATAATCAAATGGCAAATACTGTCACGAATATTAGAAGCAGTGACTAAAACACGAAGCTTTATAACAGATTCTTTCTAGCTGCCGTGTTATTTTCAGTTTCGGAAAGAAACAGAAAAAGTAAACAAGTGTATAATGATTGTATTCCATTACAGCGGAAAATACAGGCATGTTCTCAAATTAACGGATAGTAATTAGAATGAAAAAATGGGCACAAGACAAGATAACATGAATAAATCATTTACACCCTACTATCGAAAAGTACACCACAGTATTAGAGCCATACCGAAATGAGACGGCTGTATAGTCTAGTCAAATTTGAAAAAGGATCTTCGGGCAATTTGGTTAGTATTTTTAGTGACTGTTGGGTATAATATGCCTACTGCATACTGTATACTGCCTTCACTCCACTGCTTTCGCATGAAATACTTTAATCGCCAAAGAGAAACCAGCCCTTACATTAAAACCATGGTTTTCACTACAGGAATAATTGTAGATTCGGTCCCCTAGATACTCGTTCATGTATTACTGACAGAATATTGATACTTTCGTGAACTTTGTTTTTATGCAAGGTTGTTAAATGTTGGGTTAACTATTAAATACTTACGAAGGAAAAAAAACAGATGCAATATCCCACAGATGCCAGTTGGTTTTGCCATGATGGAGAAACAGCAATGTCGCAAAGCTACAGATATTGTGCAACTTTAATATCGCCGCCGCATCGAACGAAGAAGAATATACACTGTTCAAAAATAACGTGGTTGTCAAGCAACGAATGACAAAAGCCAATTGCATTTGACATCACTTTCGCGCAAGCAGCTGCATGTTTATATTTGATTTCATGTTTCATTTTAAAATGTTTGTTAGTTTTACTACGTCAATAAAGCTACGTGCAAACGGACGCAACAACTCCCAACATTGACGATGATGTTATGAATATATGAAAATCATATATGTGAACTGCGGAGTAAAGAATTAAATGAAGGATGATCATCGCAGTTATATACGCAACTTTTGCAGTTGCGAAGAGAAAGCCTGAAAAAAAAAATCAGGCTTGTACGGGATTCGAAACCTTGACCTCTGCGATACCGGTGCAGCGCTCTACCGATTACGCTAACAAGCCAACTGGGAGCAGGTCGTTGAATTCGTTCGTTATAAACCCGTGAACGGATGACGATGAAGTTGGGCCAACAATGTTGGGAGTTGTTGCGTCCGTCTTGGCAATGGTATGCAAACGGATGATTGTTGGGACCTGCAGTGCATCGTGGGAAGGATTTGACCCAGAAGACTTAGTAGACCACTTGTAATTCGCGTGCGTAGCCCCAGTTGTTGGAGGAGCTGTGCAAACGGACCATTATATACTTCGGTAATCACTGAACAAAAGAAATGTTGGGAGTTGTCGGCTCAAAGTTTGACCGGTTTCAAACTTTGCGCAACAACTCCCAACAACACGCAACAACATGCAACGGAGTGTGCAGACGGACGCAACATGTGACATCCAGCAATGCTGGGAGTTGTGGCCAACAATCCCGCGTCCGTTTGCAGGAGGCTTAACAGTCAATACGCTAGGACAAGACCTATTGTAACCAGGGGAGGAGATAGTCGGTAGAATCATAAACACAGCTAGAGGAGGTTTGTTTCTCCTTCTTTAACAGTCATTTTGGCTGCTACTTTCAATTTCCAATCATCTCCAATGGATGAATTTCCCAAGTGCAAACTTAATATAATCATGAGTTATCTATCTCAATCAAATAGGCCGCAAGGGTTCATAAAACACTCTTTAATCTATTTGTTTTCGTCAGTAATAAACACTCGCAGTCGGTCTTTGGTAAAAGCTTTTTACCAATACTGTTTATTTATTCATTTATTTAAAATTTGTTTGCTCCTTGTTTGTTCATATTTTTAGAGGAGGTAAGTAACACCACACCCGTAAAATCTATATCCTAAATTCACTTTTTTTTTTTGGTTTTTGATGGCTAATTTAAAAACGAAAAATTCACAATACACAAAACCAACCGACTGTTTCCGATAAAATTGAAATCATTGCTTTTGCTGCTGCTTTTGATGGCATTAATTGTTTGTTTCTTCAATTTCGGTGGGTTAAACATCACTGTTTCTGCTAATAAGTACTTTTGTGAAAAAATATACTGCATCCGGGAAAGAGCGAAAAAGATATCTCCAGCCACAACGGCCAACTGGATACAGGGTACTCCGTCTCCCTAGAGTTGAAATATTCTATTATTCCAGTCTTCGAGATCATTTACCCCAGAAGGGGGCTTTCATAGGTTGATGACCAGTTTTTGTTAGCATGTGAAACACAGTCTCAAACGAATCTCCCCTCTGAAGGTTCCCCGGGGGAGGGGGGTAGAGGAATTTTAGCCACTGTCGGAGCGCGAACTTGGTTCCAGTGGAGAGTCTTTCCTTGTTTTGTTCCCGTCCATCCGCTGCAGTGCGAGGCAGACACGCCATCAGATTTGATAAAGGAAGGTTCTTCTCTACCATTCGTGAATTTTCCACGACTGTGGCGCTATAAAGACAAAGATGAAAAACAAATATCTCTTGATGACTAGTCTATCCACTGACTGTACACAGGAGAGCATCAAAGCAGTCAGACATGCAAATAATGGTGATGTACAGTCTGTGTAGATGATTTGGGTGGAAATGGGTCTTAACGGTTTTCAAGAGCACTTGGCTCAAGTTCAGTACCACCCCCCCCCCCCCCCCCACCCCCCATCGTGTAAGGCCTTGCTGCTTATAGATTCATATTTCGCACCTAAAAAAGTAACAGTCAATCAATGTATTTCGCATCACTTTTTACTGCAAGGCCGCACTAATACCTTGGATCCTGGGACAGGTTAGCGCAGACTAGAATTATCATCAAGAGATGGATTGGTTGGTCAGGGAAAAAAAAGGAAATAGGAGGGAGCCTATATAGAAAAGATACGACGCGATCAATCCTGTCATACTGGATTGAATAGACGTCAATAAAGACAGCGGACAACGAAATCTAAAAATAAATGTAGGCTGGCACTTTTAAAGTCAACTCCCTTTTAACGGACGCCTCGCTAAGGCCCGGTTCAGGCGCCGTACTTTTCATGACGCGAACCCAATACTCGTTCAATTAAGTACACGAAAAGTTCGGCATCTGAATAAATTAGGAGCGCCTCTTTCAATTTGGAACTGAGCCGTTTTTTCCGCCTAGCCCGGCCGGAAATTTCGACTGTGGAACGCCTTTGATTCAGACGCCGAACATTTCATCAGGGGCACCCAACGAGAGTATAGTTCAAAACCACTTAAACATAGCATTGTTAAACGTATTTTAGTATTTAAACGGTAGATATAGGCATATTTTTATCCCCTAAAAATTTTTCATCTGTTCGGATTTCCTAGCTGAAAGTCTAGTGATCCGAAAATTATAGGGATCAAAACTTACCTTTTCGAAAATTTCAGCCAGAAAAGAGGCTCCCGAAAATTCTAGGTGACCTTTTTAGGGTAAAAATCCGTTAAAAATGACCAATTATGCCATTTTTTAGATGTTCGAAAATCCAGGGAGAGGCAGGCAAGCAAGAAATTTTACAACAAATGTTTCGAAAATTCTAGATCTCAAATCGTCTTCCGAACAGATATTCTTCCGAAAATTGTCGTTGGGTGCCCCTGATTTAATGTACCGAACTTACCGAATAAATTCTTGTAACGTATTTTGTACGCAGTTTGACCGAAATGAGCATTTTTCTCCTTCCGAATTTAGTCCGGTCTGAATAATTTGGGTCGGCCTTAATTCGAATTACCGTAGGTTTGTTTCATGAAAAGTTCGGCGTCTGAACCGGGCCTATTAAGATCGACACCTAATCCTGTAATTTTTAAGTGCGTGAACACGTTAAATTTACGTGCGTCAATAAAATAGAGGCAGTGTATGAAAGGTCGGGCGTGGCGGTTAAAGAAGAACAAGGTTAAACTTTTACGTTACGCACGACCTTTCATTATGTCTACCGCGTAAAATCTACGTGCGTGCAATCGTAAAAATTACGCGAGTGCGTGGGCGTGTGAAATTTTAGTGGGTAAATAAAATAGAGGCAATGTATGAAAGGTCGCGCGTAAAAGTAAAAGTTAAGCGAGGTTCAACTTTTAATTTAAAGTGTACACGCGACCTTCCATACATTGCCTCTGTTTTATTTACGCACCTAAATTTTACGCACCTGCGCACGTAAAGATTACGCGACAGTGGAAATACGCTTAAGGCGGCCACAAAGTGCTGGTCCCTGCTTAGAAAGAGTTGACTTTAGCAGCTGACAAACAGTCCTTAATCCTAGGTGAAGGACCCCTGGTGAAACCGCTAGTTAAATAGAAGTTGGAATGCATGCGTCGTCTGTTAACTGACCTAAAATATCTTTGCGGAACCTTTAATGATTGGCCAAAGTCATCGCTAGCAGCTGCCTGGGTGGATGTTTCCTCATCTAGCCACGTGGCTGCATCGACTTCCTCTTGATGCAACCTTAGCCTCCCATTCAATGTGCTGTGGTCTTCTTTGGTTTGAGCCAAAAGGTACACTACAATATGATGCCGTACAGGTCTACAAGGCTCCATGGAGAGAATGGGCGGAAACACAGACTGCCAGCCGAAAAAAAAAATAGAATTAAATGATTTGAGAGATGATCATCAGAGTTGAATATGCAACTTATGCAGTTGCGAAAATGTACCCTGAAAAAAACTTCAGGCTTGCCAGGATTCGAACACGGATACCGGTCCCAGGTCGGGGTGGTGCTCCGGATTTCAAGTGAGGGGGGTTATCGAATGGAAACCAAAAATTAGAACAAAAAAAATCCCTAGAGCCTCCAACAAAGCCCCTAAAAAATCCCTACTTAAATCAAGCCACCAAAAAAAATACTTGCTAAATTTTCCTCCATGTACCCCAAAAAATCCCTGAATCAAAAATTTTAAACCCCAAAAGTCCTTCTGTCACTTGAAATCTAGAGTGTTCCCTTGGGATACCGGTGCAACGCTCTAACCAATTGAGCTAACCAGCCAACTGGTCTGGAAGCTGGCCATTAGTTGCTTTGCATACAAGAGAACGATGAAGATCAAATGATAAATATACGAATTTCATAAATTCAAAATGTGGAAAAAAGAACGTAATGGAGAAAAGAGGGAAGGTTTTTTTGTTTTGTTTTTTTGTTGTTGTTGTTGTTGTTGTTTTTTTTTTTAATAGAAGTTTTTACTGGTACAGATTATATTTCAAGAAAACAAGGCCATGTTAGTCACGTTACGGTGTCTGTAGGCAGTCACCAGGGACGGGGGTCAAGGGCGGAACCCCTTTTTTAACAATTTTGTGCTGGAAAAAAAGGAATGCACATTTTGACCTTAATTCATGGTGCAATATGTGCATCTTTCTCGACCTTAGTGGAAAAAAAGCGAATGTATGATTATTGGAGGAAGGCAATTGTTTTAAATATTTCCGTCTAAAGGGGGCGATTATCCGAGAGATCGAGGTGATTAATCCAGGGACAGCTACTATTCAAGGAAATATTGGTACATGTACACACTGTAATATTGACATGTAACATACACACGCAAGTAATGATGAGTTTGCTTTCAAATCTGTAAACAGCCCAAACTGTTACAGTTATATGTACATTGTTTGTCATGTTTGGATAAACCAAGAAAGTTAGCACTGTACTGTACCTCCCAGAGACCAAGTGTTGAAATGTTGAGATCATTTTCTGAAAACCTCAATCCTGTTTCCTCTGATAGCTCTCTAAGAGCAGCCTGATAAAGCTGGAAAAAAAGCCAACTATTACACATGTAGTAATGTTAAACTTTGTAATTTCTGTTAATAATCTGTTGCAGAGACCACAATGCAAGAATTAGGAATCCTGCAGTAAGCAGCATCCTGTAACCTGATATTTAACATGTACATGTAACTTGGTCAAAATTTCATTAGAAAAAAAAAATGTAAACCTACATAACTACAGTGTGGATCAAGACTGTTTGAACAGATTATTGAGAGCTTTTATCCACAATGGTTTAAACTTCCATTGATTGCATTTGGTTACTTCAACAAGACACAGTTGCACATGTATATTCATGTTAACTTGTGCATATAAATTTGCATAATTCCAAACAAATTAAGTATACACCGTACATTAAAATATTTTCAAAATTTTGAAATTGAAAATAATGACTGTGAAAAAGGTCGGGGGTAAACAAGGTGTGGTGTATTATGGGCAATGTGAAAATGGCGAAATGTTAATAATTATATTACTGATAATTAATATATAAAATTTATTTGGGGAATGCACACACTTACAGTTTCTCCTGATTCCACGTGACCCCCTACATGTACAAAGTAAATGTCACATACAATACAGTCGAAACAAAATGTGTTTTCCCTACCAATATGCTGTGTATACAGAAACAATTGAAGCATGTAAATTTATATATAATAATAATATTATCATTGGAATATTTAAACTGTCAGCTGTCTCAAGCAGAATGAAGAGATAACATTCTTAAGTACATGTATAGTGTTACAAAAAAAATGTGCAATGTATTAATTAATATGCAACATCCTATGTACAGTGAATATAAATATATTTATTATATATTCCTTCAAAATATTTCTCCGTTTCTGATTAGCTATTAAAAAGTACACGCATAATTCACCATAATCAGCTACTGTTGACCAAAATTATCTGGAAGAATTTTGTGATTACTCAACCCATGATGTCAAAAGTGCAGCACAGTTGCAGGGGGAGATGACAAAATGTGGAACCCTACTCCATGGAGTACCCTGTGGAGTACCTAAAATGGAGTACCCCTAAAAATCATGTATTAGTCAAATAAAATACTTTATCAACATGGTGAACCATTTAGCTGTACATGCCTTTATTTATTTTGAGCTTGACAGCTCCCCGATTGTCACAGTTTGATGCAGTCCACGAATTGACTGCCATCTTGAAATTTAACATTAAACTGCTGACCACCTCCAATGCCCAGCATCCTTGAGCATTTTCTTTTTCAAGAGGCCAAAAGGGCCAAATTTTTCATTGTAGTTTAGGGGACTATGTTAAGCTTACAGCCGTACCTAGCTTTCTCCATGTGTGTATTAGTGATGTGGCATTCCTCATCTGTTGACATGATTAAACAACAAAAAAAATTCAGCTAAAAAGTTTTAAACTATACTTGATTAAATTTGACCTTATTATAAATACGTTTCAAAAGTACCCACCGGAGCTTGATAAGCTTAAATTGTCCAAGGTGTTTGACATCCTGGCCGATCCTGAACAAGCGGCCCATACTTGGTAGATCTTTCGTTTGAAGTGGTCAGCAGTTTAATGCTAAATTTCAAGAAGGGGGCCAATTCCAGGACTGCATCAAACTGTAACATTAATCAGAGGGCTGGCAAAATCAAAATAAAGCTATGTACATCTAAACAATTCACCATGTTGATAAAGTATTTTATTTTACCAATACATGATTTTTAGGGGTACTCCATTTTAGGTACTCCATAAGGTACTCCATGGAGTAGGGCTCTGCGTTGTGTCATCTCCCCAGCTGCAGGTTAATGCACCGTTAACTGCGAAGACCTGGGGACGAGGTTGAGTTGTTTTGGCTGTGAAAAGAAAAATGTCCACAAAGTTGGCGGAACATTTTACTCTTTTCACGACAAACTATTGTCTAAAAACATATAGCAAGAAGACAACTTGACGGACAACATCTGCAATTTGGAGTATATTTGCAGACCTGAACAGCCCTTTATCTTCTAAACATGCACTAGTTACCAAGGTAAGCTACCTGTTTTTAAACTAGGGATTATTTTGAATGAATAATAAAGTAATTAATATATTTGGCTTTCGTTAAGGCTATAAAGAATTATGCAGATCTTGGAAGGGACATATTATCCACCTAGATCTGCACACTCTTCATACCCTACTCAAGCCTCATTCATTAATTGCTAAATATATATATATATATATTTATTTATTTTAAGCTAGGAGCTTCTTCATTTGCGGTTTCCTTACTAGTATAAGGCTTTCAATATTAGATAGGTTAATACTGTATTTATGCATAAAGACCAAAGTTTTACTGCAAAAAAATGAAAATTGAAGTCATCCATGTTGAATCATTAGTCTTAATTATTAATCTTTCTGCACTTTGAAAAACAGAAACATATGTTTTTGAATTTGAAGGAATAGTGGAGGATATTACTAAATAAGCTTTAATTCATTTCCAGTATAATCTGTTTGAGCCAAGAACAGCAATGCAGTATGTTTTCTGATTCTCTACAGGTGGCTAAAAAGATAGAAATTTGGAAGCATGCTAATACATATCTAGGAAATGCAAGGCACTTTTTCTGGAAGAAACCATGACTATACCTGGAGGAACCCAGACATTAGGGAATGTGCGCATATGCTCTGGTCTTCTTGTCAACAACACCCGCCCATCAGATGATTGCAGCAGGACTGCCACTGCTACTTTCACACCTTGACTTCTTTCTCTGTCTGGTATATTTGCAATATCTGATGATGTTAGAAAACGGCAAGGACACCTACCAGGATGCTAACAATACCAAAGTGTACCATTAGTTCTGCAAGAATCTTACCATCTTTTGTTAAAAGTGTAATTATGCACATTAAGTATGAAACAGAGGTGTCGTTATCACCCTGTCCCCAAGACTGAAAATTTTGACTTGGCAACCCTTGAAATACTACAGGTTCAGAGAATTTTGATTGTAATTATTAGGCCCTAAATTACTGCAAAAGTACACAGACTGACTGTGCATACATGTAACCCCACTTCACAAAATTAATTAACTATCATGTATGAAAATGTACCTACTTAATAAATTAAGTAAAAGATTGTAAAATTAAGAAGAATTTACTGCTAGTTTGATTCCTTGTCCACTAGGGTAAATCTCCAGTGTCCCATCCTCATAGACATATCCGATATCCATTTTGTCTTGACTACAGCCCAATACAGTAAGACAACACTGCAGAATGAAACAAAAATATAATGAAATAAAAATAATAATATGGCATTGTACTATCTAAAAGGATTATTGTTATATTTAAACAATAAAGAACCTTGTAAAAATGATTTTTAAATAATCCTGAACAAAAAAGTTCAGGAAATGCAGAACATCACCGAAACAGGGTTATCTGCAATCAGCAACAAAATTGTTGAGACAGTGCTCTCAAATAGGGTAAAAAAGAAATCCAACTCCCCCCCCCCCCCCACCCCCCTCTCCATTCAAAGTTAGGTGTTTTGTTAATTTCTAATGGTCACTCAAACAGCCTGCGCAACATTGCAAGGAGGGTATGAGAGAGAAAAAGCTTTATTTTCTGCTCTGGAGGTCATTAAAATGTCAGAAAGCTCCTTTAAGGAGAAGTGTCTCGACTAATTTTGTTGCCGATTGTAGCTAAGGTATGAAAACTTATAAAAACAGCCCTGAGATGGGGAGAATCATGGGTGTATCGAGACGCTAACCCTCGTCCCAACTAGCGGGGGGGGGGTGGGGGTACTTCCTTACAAGAGGCTAATGGGGATGTACTGCTGGATGGGGTCACATTTTCACCACTGGATTGACTATAGAGTTACTAGAATAACATCGCACATTTTCCGATTTTTGGGGTAAGACAGTTCTTCATATTTACAGTTAGCAAACGTACCAGAATGTTTGTACTGTAGGTGATAAGTAAAGTGTTCTTTATTCAATTAAAAAAATGAGTCCATTCATTTTTAATAGGATGACCAATTTAAAGGATTGTTAAAGTAGATACATAAATAGAAAGTGACTAAGTTGGGATTGTGAAAATTACATAATAACATTTGCTCCAAAGTGACTAAAATGGGGTCTATAATTGGCCACAGACTACACTATAACGGGGAAGGGGCTCTGGGAGGACAGCGGCACATCAGACTTCGAGCCGTCTCTTATTTTTCTTTGCAAAGTTACTACATGCAAAACCTAAGCACGCGAGCGGCGGAGCCGCTTGCCGCGAGAAATGAGCGCGTAAGCCCGAGAAGAAAAAATAAGAAACTGCTGGCTCTTTTGTTCTGTCTGGGGACAACGAAGCTGTCAAGGTAATTTAATTAATTTAATCAATTAAACCAGAGTAACTTGAAACGATTTATAAATAGCACATAAACAACTGAAAATATTACACTTTCTTTAAATCCAGTAAGATTGCCTTGAATTTGATTCCCTTGAAGAAATTTACAGCGGTTTCCTTCTGTAAGATATCCTTAAAAGTTATATTACTGAGATTACTGCTTGGTTTGCTATTGTTTGCAGTTGTTTGTGACGCGTGACTATTTTTATTGTTTGCAATCGCACCACAGACTAGTCAATGATCTGTCAACAGTTGTGCAATTGACCAATCGGTTACTTCGTTTCTGGGCTGACGGAGGGTTTGTTTACTGCAAAAGAGTCTGCAGTCCGTTTTGTCTCGTCTCCTCTCGATCCCTATATAATAACATCGTGGTTTGCAATCGCGCTGAACTAGGCGGATTTTAAGAGAAAAGGTGGACTGCAAGCAGTCTAGCAGCACATACCTAACAAGTAATCCCCCCCCCCCCCCCCACCCCTCCCAGAGGCCCCAACCTACTCAGTTCGAATGCATGGATTGCTGTATTATGATTTATCCAGCCCATATTTTAACAAACACATCACACAAAGAAATGCTCATATACTTTGACTTAGAATACACAAATTAATCAAGCCTTTCAAAGCTTAAAGTGTTGATGCAGTCCTCGTTTGGCAATATAGAACACAATGCCGTGCAGAAATGCAGCCCTGTCGTGGCTTAAATTTCACAAACCTTTTCAAATGACGCAGGTGCTGCAGCACTTCCTCGTGAATCTCTACAGAGAAATACTTTTGGATTAGGCTTCCCAGACATTCTGGCTGCTAATCGTCGACAGAAGCGTGAGACAAGTCGATAGGTTCTTCTCACATTCATTTACAGCATCGAGCGCGGTTGCCAAGTTACGCACATCATTCGAGCCCACTAATTCCGCTCAATCCACAGGAATCCCAAGCTCGACATATATCCACGCAACCTTAGAAAATTTTTATTGATTTTTGTGGGGAAAAATTAAGATTTTTTTTTTCTGGGGGCGGGGGGTGGTGTGAACGAGTGTTTTCGTAACCTATGGCCATTTTTTGGGTTTTAATGAAATCGGTTCGTTCTGCCAAATACTTTTAAGTATGATAGATCAGAAATGATAGATTTATATACTTCAACCCGTTAATTTTCTACCCCAGCTTGCATATTCCTTTTAAAGTCGGTAAAAAGTCAAAAGGCCTCTTTCGGACTAAATGTTTCAACTAATTCTGTCGCCAATTGTACTTAATTCGTGTCTAAAGTCTAAGTTTGTTGTTAAACGTTATTTTGCCGCTTTTGGCATTGATCCGTATAAAGGAAGTGCTAAAATACCAAGAATATTTGAGAGCAACACGCAGTTTGTTTGTCAGAAGGAGTTCAGAGATCGAAACCCACGCGTTCCTGCCCACGCTCTCGGCTTTGCTTTAATTTTGTTTTTGTTAATTACTTAAGGCGATTATGTGTACCTTGAAAAAAAAAAAAAAAAAAAAAAAAAGAATTTGACCCTGACCTACATAAAGTGTCGTAAACAAAGTGCTCGTATACGGTACTATCTGAGACTTGTCAAAAGTTTCTTCTCTTTTCTTTTCTCCAGTTTCCCTTTTTTCTCTCTCTCGCCCTCACCCACAGATTTGAATACATAGCAAACATATAATGATAGGCTACTAAAATGATAAATGCCACTAATGGAGTTCATCACGTCTATTTATACCCTTTCAGTACCATGAAGTTCTAATGTCATAGCCTGTTGATGAGGTGGGCCTCGCGTGCCTTTCTGACAGAGTCACGGTTGCTACGGATTAGTTCTGCAAAAAATGTAGCAAAAAGTTCATAGGGGAGACCAAGCGCCATCTCCACAAACGCTTTGTGGAGCGTCGCCACTCCATTCTCAACTATGGCCACTTTCCTAATCCTACTCCTGTCTCCGAACATTTTAATGCTGAGTTAAGCCGATCGCTCTATCAACGACGTCCTTCTAATTTCGTTAGAACTAACCTGTAGCTCATCACTCTTCCTGCCGTAAGGATCAGTTTTACTGTTTTAATTTTAAAATTTGGTCCCCAGGATTTGACTGATCCAGGTCTGCTAAAGATCCGGCTGACTCTCACCGGTTTGTCGTTGTGGTTTTGCCTTCACGAGTGTTTCAGGTAGAAGTGGTGCCTCCGATTCCTTCAAACCCTGATTAAGACAAAAAATGTGAAGTTCCCTTCGCTAGATAAGATAACATAGCTCATTTGATAATTCGTTTTGTCCATCTTACAGAATAAAGTAATTTTTCAAACTAACATCATGGAATTAGATTTTTCTCGAAAAAAAAAAAAAAAAAATAATAATAATAATAATAATAATAATAATAATAATAATAATAATGTTGGTAAGACGCATGTAGAGAGTCTGTAGACCATTCATTGCTAATTTTCATGGCCCTCTAAAAGCTTCCAGTCCGGAGATGCCCATTTCAAGACGCTCAAATTGAAGACCGGAGACCGGAGACCCTGAAGACCCTACCCTGTCCAATGGCAATACCCGCAAGTCAAATAAGGGAGTGCCCGCCCCAGCTCTCCCTCTCTTTAATTTCGAATGTATTTGATGGATGGGTGAAAGCATACGTTTCTATAAACTGCCAATTAACTACAGCAGGTAAGAAAATATTTTGAAAACCACCCAGAAATAATTACTGTGAGACAAATAATAAAATAATAAACTATACTTATTCGCATCGTGCTTGATGTTTCCCTAAAACAAAGGATTTTTTAGCTCCATTTTTTTACAATAATGGGAGTCTTAGGATCAATTACAATTATAGACCATTATAAGCTTATATTACCGTCGCCATTTTAGTATATATAACTGAAAGTGCTGTGAGTCAGTGGAAAACTAATTTTTTAGGAAGGGGCACTATGCTTATGCAAACTCGAAAAACGATAATCGCAGTCGAATCACTAACTTAAGTCGAAATTTTAATTGTTACATATTTTATTCATTTTTGCATCCATTCATTTATTCATTTAGTTAAGAAGTACGTTTTTTTATCTCGCTTTTTGTATTCCTCTTTCTCCTATGACTGGATACATTTTTTCATTATCTTACTAGGTGTTCTGACACCACTACAAGGACTGAATCTTCGTATAAATGAAACGTTTAATCAATCAATTTATTTAGAAATAGATTTTAACAGAAATATAAAACATTATTATGGCGTTTCCCCGACAGTGAAAAGAAAACCAGAACCAAAATTAAAAAAAACATAGGGACACAATTGTTCTTTATCATCAGCATCGGAAAAAAAAAGCAGCAACAACACCAACAAACAAATTTGAGACGTACGTTGAATTCAGAGGAGTTGCTGATTCGTGCTATTAGTTATGACCAGTTTCGTTCATCTATACAAAAGTACAGCAGGAAAAACAACTAACAAAAGTTTCTTCAAGGCTACAAAAATCACTGCGTCTGCCTGGGCCTTGATTGGTGGATCAGCAAGCAATCGGTTAAACCACCTAGTTGAACTAAAATCCTAGGACATCGGTGACTTGGAAACATGGGAACTGCCGTTGTACTGTGTAACAAAAGAAAGCTTCTAAGGCGTTTGGCGTCTTGGACGAGTCTTCTTTACTGACCTCCACGCATGACGACACTGTGGGTTGTCATCTTCCTCCACTATAACATCCTGCAAAGGAAGTGAAAAATGCAGCATTTCGGGATGTGAGATTTGCTTCTTTTATGCTGGTTTGGTTTTCCTACCCCTTGCCGGGAGTTCGGCATAATTTTTTCCCGAATTTGTGGACATGCGATGCAGCATGACGCACTCCTCACCACCTGGCATGTGAAACATTAACAAAAGCACTTATGCCTGTCAACGCTTCCCTACATCTACATCTACCTCAATGCATGAAAATTAAAATGAGTTCAATAAGAAGTTTCGCCATCTAATCAGTTTCACGCGTATATGTTATTTGACGGTCGATTATGTCGTGTATCATTGACTTTGTATACCTTAAATATGAGTGCAAGGGGACAACATTAAGATATATGACATTACATGTACAGTTGCTGTTCGTTAGTTTCGTTCAAAGTTAAATTTCAGAACATTGCATGATTGTGATATTAATGAAGCTATTGACTTTTATGATTTTATCACGTAAATGTTTTATTGTCGTCGTAAAAGTTTTGAATATACCTTAAATCGCCAAAGTTTTAGTTCGTGAAATAGCGGAAATTAAGTAATTTTTAAATTATGTTCCAAAATTTACGAAAAATTGCCAATAAAATTAAAGTTTCAGTAAATGAGGATTTTTCAAAATCGCTGAATTAACGTGTCACCAAAATTTCATGTAATAAGGTATAGCATAAGGCAGGTTAGCCTGCGAGCCAGCTCTTACACAAGGGCTAGTATACAGAGCTGGTCAAGAGATGGTACGGAGTTTCTGCGGCATGTTACTAAGTGCATCATTCTTCGACTGAGAACATTTAACATGTCTTTAATCACGAACATACCCTGAATTTCTTTGGGGCCACCATTCTGTCTCCCCTCTGTCGCTTCCATCTCCTCCTAAACCTGAGTGGCCATAAATTACACTCCCTTGCCTCTGCACAAATAATGCTGCTACAAATAATCCACAAAAGCATGAGGGTAAAAAGATGTCTGGAATTCATCGTTGCGTTTCTGCTGGTGCTCAATAAAAACGATAGAAGTTATTCCTCGGCTAGAACAACATTATTGACAGGATGCTCTTCCTACGAGACAGCAGTTATGTTAGTAGGCGACCCACGTAGGGTTTATGTTATGTTCATTAATAACAAACAAGCGGTTTTATTTGAACATCTCTGCTCTCAGCGCGTCACGCGGAATTTACAGGGTATCATTTTTAAATAGCTTTACAAAAACACTTGGCATAAGAATTTAATTTGACCCAGACGTGACGACTGAGCCATTTAAAAGATTTGCGTCATAATCTTGCCAATCAGTGCGAGACTAGATGCCCCTGTGGTAAACAAACGTTACTTGCTCAAGGCGACCGGTCGGATGCAGTGCTGACTGGGTTGGGTAGAGAATACCGTGTGGGGAAGAACATGAGGAGTGCGGAATAAACTGTTTCCTGCAAATTCGTCGTCTGTCCTTGCCCTTCGCCGCTTGGGACGTTTCGCGGCGAGGTGCGATGAGTGACGGCTGTATTCTCAGGCTCTTAATAGTAAATGTGGAGTGTTGAAAAGTGAGAAGTGCGGTATGGAAAATGAGGACTGCGGTAGTCGGAAAATGGGGATTCGCAATTATGGTAAATGAGGATTGCGGCTAAGCAAATGCAGAGTGTGGAAAATGAGGAATGTGGAAGAAAATGCAGAGTGTGGAAAAAGTAAGACTGAGGTAGAAAATGCAAAGTGCGGAAAATGAAGAATGTGGTATAAAATGAGGAGTTTGGGAGAAAATTGTCGATCAGAGTGTTGAAAATTCAGAGTGCGATAGAAAATAGAAACTAAGAGTGTGGTAAATGAGAAATGCGGTAGAAAATGCAGGGTGAAAAACGCGGAAATTGCGAAGAGTGGAAAACGAGGAATAGCGCTTCTTGTTTTAAGCGTTCTACAAGCTTTAATTCATTATTAGTATTTCTCGCTTTCCACCACACTTCGCATTTTTTACCACTCCGCTTTTTTCACCGATCCAAAGTTTCGTCACTCCTCATTTTCTGCACTCTGTATTCCACCTTGTCCACCTGACCCAATGCAATTCGAAAATCACTTGGATGACGCAATTAAGACTCTTTTAAAATCGTTTGTTTTAAAATAAAGCCTTCGGACCCGCTTTTAATGCTGTAATATAATCTAAAACCGGATAGACCCTCCACAGAGATTGTTCTTTGGCCAGAAGACTGCGTCAAAGACGGTTGACGTGACGTCCAGCTACTCGCAGCGCAGGCTACAGACACGGAACAGAAATTTACTCCACCATGGGATCGTGGTGCATGATACATGAATTTATATTGCGGCGTAGGCTTCATCATGGTACCAACTTCATTGTGCCGTTGTTAGATATTGCCTATCAATTGTCCGGGCAATCAGCTACTCAATGGCGAAATCGGCAATGCAAGATGTCACTCATAAGCGTATCATTAATAGGCGCGGGTGGGCTTTACGATTAATTACAAGAAAATTAGAGAGGGGAGCTTGCGGACATTCCCTTCCCCAAGTCGCAGGAAGCAAAACATAGTCCGTTCTAAGGGTTAAGACTGAGTTTAACGGCTGAACCTGAAAAGCATTATCAAGACCAATCGGCCATTCAAAATCAATCCTATAATCTAAAGGAGCTTTTGTCACGTAACGGGCTAAAAGATTCTCAAAGAAACACAACTGCTAAGTCAACAAAACAGAAATCGATCCGGTGATGCGCAAGTAAACTGTGGCGTCATTAGGTAGCGAGGATAAAAATTTGTATTCCTTGTGACTCTTACTCCCGGTGGACACCCTAAAATTGCCTGTCAGGGGAGGCTCCTAATCTCGAAAGGAGTACAAAGTTTCAGGCAGATATGAAAGGGTAGGGATTTCGATAGTTGAAGTATATGAAAGGGTACCGAATTCTGTCATTTCGGTCTGTAAAAAGGCCCAAAAGGGCTTCAGATGCATTTCAGTCAGCTACGCAAGGGCTACATTTTCTGTGTCAAAAATGGTTTCTAAAAGGCCAGGGTAGGAAGTTTGGACGCGTGGCGGAGCCTTCTCGGTAAAAAAAACTTGTTTACTGCCCACGGGATCTTACGTTGGCGGCTGGTCATCAATTTCCGTTTATTTGTCCTACACAGATTTGACCAAATTTGACCCTGTAGCTTTATTTAATAGTGTTAACATAACAGATAAAGTCCTTATCATCGTAATGTTAATACTACACCAAAACAAAGCTATTGACGTTAATGCGATCATATATTTCACGATCGGAAGCTCGTTTTATGGGCTAAATCACGGTATCGTGGAACATAACCCTTTTACAAAACAGGAAACGTACTGGTTAATATTATTCCTACGCAAAAAACGCACACATAATGTTTTCATAGCACGGACCAGAATAAACACGATTGGCTGCGTATTTTTCCCCAGTTTATAGGAGATTGCAAATCGGACTTAAATTTTCAGCTGTTTCTATAAATTCTCGACCATTTAGGATGAATAATCGGATATCTCCATTGAAAAGCCCAGTAGAGCATCGATGAAAGTGATTTTGCCAGTGAGTTTTTGAGAATATTGTTACAAATGATGGACAAATAATTTGACTCAATAATGAAAGATGGCTGATGATGAAAGATGAAAATTTCACATCCTCCCTGCCAAATTCAGGCCTTCCGTACTTCCATGAAATTATATGAGCTACAATTAGTTAGGCATTACGCCAGCCGATATACAGAGTATGGTCTTTGAGGGTCTCGATACTGAAACAGGGTATTAAAAAGGATTTTGCCACAGATGGCGCGACATAAATCACTTTTAGCCTAGTTGGCCGTGTGTTCCCGGTATCATTTCCTTCGGTTGGGCTACCACAAAAGCCCAGGTACACGAGAAACAAATCATCTGCTTAAATCTGAACTATCCTAAAGAGTGTTATCTGTTCACGCCATTAAATCTTTACTTTTGATTTTCCCGGCCTCAAACTAAACCTCGGACATAAAAGGGAGGCGAGGGGGGTGGGAACTTGGTGGTTGCGACTCCCAACTCCCCCCCCCCTCCCCCCAGGTTGTTCTGGGTGTCAAGGTAACCGGGCTGGCCTTGATCATTAATAACTTTGAAACGGATAAACAAAAATTAAAAGCTGATACATATTAATGAACAAAGGGCAAAGCGTACGCCAAGTAAATGATGTTAAATAATTGATTAAATATTGCTACTCTTACTGCTGCTGCCAAAAATAGGAACACTGATATTGATAATAACAATAACGTTATTGATAACTAAAAAATAATAATAATGATAATAATAATAATAATTATTATTATTATTATTATTATTATTATTATTATTATTATTGTTGTTGTTGTTATTATCATTCCTCACTGGGACGATCATAGCCCACCTACTTATACTGCTTCAGCTACAAATAAAAGAAAAAAACAACAACGACCACAACAAAAATTGACTCCGTCCACTTGCGCAAACTCCAGAAAATACAATAGTGTTATTTCGTGATGACTTTGTATGGTCACAGAAATCACCGTAGGCCTTCCTTGGTAGAACAGCAATGTATAGGACGCTGGACTTGCAGATATGGAAACCGTTGCAATGTATGTGAACGGTGGGGTGGCCTTAGCCAGTTCATTTTGGACGGGCCTTTAACCTCCACGCGTGATTACACTCAGTGTCATCATCATCTTCCTCCACTGCTCGCTTATGCTAAAAAAATCAACCAGTCAGTCATTTAAGTAACAATGATGATAATAATAATAATGGAAACTTTACTTGTGTTTTTAAAAGTACAATTGTAAATCTCGCTACGTATTTAAGAATTTGTTCATGCTTAGCGTTCGTATATCGAGTTATGGATGCACGCGGGAAGTTTGGAGAGCACGAAAGATGCGTAAGAGTTGCACGAGGCGATAGCCGAGTGCAACTCTAGCTTCTTGAGTGCTCTCCAAACTTCCCAAGTGCATCCATAACTCGATATACGCACAGCTAAAAGCATGAGCAAATTCTTTTATAGGCAATTTACAAGAGATTGGATTATTTTTAAAAAGAAAAACAAAAAAAACAAAATCAAAAACAAAACAAAAACAAAAACAAAACAAAAGCCAGAAAAAAAAATCAAAATAACAATAACAATAACAACAACTTTTTTTTTATTGTTTCATTTTTTTTATTTTTTTGCCAACCTGGTGGGGTAGAGGAAAGTGAAATATGCGTGGGACATGACTATCCAATGTGACCATATTATTGAGGCCACAAGACCTGACATTGTTGTTGTTGAGAAAGAGAGTAACAAGTCAATTATCATGGATGTTGCTTGGCCATGGGATCACAGAGTTTATGAAAAGGAGAGTGCAAAGATTGAGAAATGCCAAGATCTGAAGATAGAGATTAGAAAATTATGGGCTATGAGACGTGTGGAAGTGGTACCGGTAGTGGTTGGTGCACTCGGTGCAGTAACCAAAAGATTGAATACTTGCCTGACAAGCTGGGGATTTCCATGAATACGGGTTTGCTGCAGAAAACAGCATTGTTGGAAGCAGCAAGGATCTTAAGGAAGGTATTGGAAAGTTGAAGGAGGAGAACTAACCTAAGGGACCATTGGCTATGGCTCGCTCCTTTGGTGTAATATTAATGTCGGTACAACATCCTCTAGAGCTTAAGCAATTTTATGATAACAACAACAAAAATAATGAGAAAAACGGCACTAAGTCTAATAATGAATGTCTAATAACATTGTTGAACGTATTTTAGCATTTAAACGGTAGATATAGGCATATTTCTATCCCCTAAAAATTTTTCATCTGTTCGGATTTCCTAGCTGAAAGTCTAATGATTCGAAAATTATAGAGATCAAAACTTACCTTTTCGAAAACTTCAGCCAGGATAGGAAAAAGGCTCCTGAAAATTCTAGGTGACCTTTTTAGGGCAATTATACCATTTTTTAGATGGTCGAAAATCCTAGGAGAGGCTGGCAATCAAGAAAGTTACAACAAATGTTCCAAAAACTCTGGATCTTAAATCGTCTTCCACACATAAATTTTCCGAGAATTGATGTTGAGAGCCCCTGATATTTGGAGCCCAGGATTTCCTTACCCCATCATATCGTCCTTGTGAGTTTCTCCCACCCCGACTCATCGTGTGGAAAGGAAACGTACGTAAAATCCCTGGTCTATCTTTTTGAAATAAGATATTCGTATCTCCAATGAAGAACCATGCTTCAGGAGGATCATGTCGCCCTCAACTAGGAACATTTAGCAGTTCATACATACCCTGAATTTAGACTGTTTAAGTAGTTTATTCTTGGGGGAAGGCACTCGTTCTCTCCGTCGCGTTTGTCTCCATCTCCTTTCTCTGTATGGCCACAAGGTACTAACCCGTGCCTCTACACAAACAATAATGCTGCTACAAATAATCCACGTGAGCAAGAGAACAAAGAGGTGTCTGGAATTCATCGTTGTTGAGCGAGTTCCGCCGATGCTGAATAACGAAACTGAAAAAAACAACGAAAGTCGATCCACGACTAAGAGAGGTGACAGCGATTCTTATGAGTCTCCCGAAAAACGTGCTTCTGATCTTCGAGCAATATTATATATTAAAGACTTCCTATCAGATTACGCCTGAAATACTAAAGCAAGCGGCGTGCCTTTGAACGTATAACTGATCTGTTTTCTAGCTGCATGTCAAACATTAACAATCCATTACATTAAGCAGGATATAGTACTTGCCCTTACACAACCCACGTACATAGTGCCGCCTAAAGAAAACAGGCAAGCGCGCGAAATATGCACATCGGCGCTTTTGCTTCATAGACCTTCGAAATATTAGGACTTGTCCGGGGGGGGGAGGAATAATCCTATAGTGGTGGGGTTGTGCCGCCCAGTTTTCCAAAAAAAATTTCATTTTTCGCTACCCGTTTTCAGACCTTGCGGCCTCTAAAATATAAAATCCATACCCGTTTTCAGACTTGGCCACTAATAAATTATGTCAGCATAAGTTAGATTAGAACTCCAACAAAAAGATTTCTATGAATCCATTTCGAATTCGCATAATATTCTTTCCGGGTCCTTATGTTCATTTGGCGTTGAAACTAAAAATACTTTCCTACACTCCCGTATTGTAGTTCCCCCGAATACCAAACCAAGAAAATGAGCAAAATGAGTAAATTCTAAACCCGTTTTCAGAACCGAAACAACACAAAAACCAGGAACCCATCACCCTCTCGACGAAAACCACACCCTTTGGAGCGGAACATACCTATATGGCTTATATAAGGGAGTTCCCGGGCCTCCGGGGGATTTGAATGGGGGAAAACGATTGTTCCAACCTGTAATTCAACTAAGAGTAATCAGTGCATGACGAGATTTGAATTAAAACTGGCTTAAGTTACTTGAAGCCGGGGGCTATGCCATGGTGAGTTCCACATTAATTTTTTTTTGGTTAAGGCTGATCTGATATTATTTCTAAAAATATTCTCAGTCATGTACCTTTTACCAAATTTAAAATTTTCATCTCTAAAACAAAAGATATCAACTGATGATACTGAAGGAAATACGAAGCATGATCGTTTTTTGGTCATTTTTCGACAAAACAGAGGTTTAACGTGAAAAACAACAATTTATAAATGGAAGTGCAAAAATCCAGGGGGAATCCCTATAATGGCCTATACGGGAAGGCTCTGCCCGGAAGGGTTACATTTTTCAGGCTTTAGGTATATTGAAGGGTTAGGGATTTCACTTGTTCAAGTACATTAAAGGGAAGGGAAATATGTCATTTCGGTCGATAAAAAGGCCCAAAAGGGCTAACATATGTACGTATTTTATGGCCTTGAAAAAGTGAAGAAAACGTGATTCATTCGTATTTGAAAGACAGTGCTTTTACAGCAGTTAAAATGGATCGAGTCAAGTTCTAAACTAGTAGTTATATGAAAGGTATCATTTGTCTTTGGAAGGTATACGAATAGGGTACCCTTTCTGTCAAAAATGGTATAGAAACGACTAAGGGTCGAAGCCTTCCCGTATGAACTTTATTAAGTAACCCTCCTCCCCCCTCCCCTCCCTTTCCCCCCCCCCCCCCCCCCCACACACACACACACACAAACAAACTTTAGCTACCAGGGGGAATAATACGAAAACCGGATAAAATAGAACAGAACAGAAAAATTCTTTATTTAAACACGGTATAATCCACCAGGAGTATAAAAAAAGTTTTTGAAATAAACCTAACTACCCTAAACGATATGCAAGAATATCTACAGCTAACCTAACTAAGACCTGTTTTTCATGAATGCCGTTTGCAAAGTACTTAAAAAAGATAGGCTCCAGCAGAGATTGTGCTTAATATCGTGTACCATCCCTAAGAAGCCTAAAAAGAGAGTCAGGAGGTAGGCTTGCGGGGAACTACTTGCGGGCTGGAACAACACCTACGTACTAAGCTTTGGTTAGCGAACATGAAGGACAAGTAAGGCCAGATAAGTTTAATTGCAGTATAAAAAGGAACGAGCGTTTTTCAAAGAAATGTATCACGTGCTCAAATCAGTTTTAGAATTCAGAAAATGCGTTACCATTTTTAATTTATCGCCGAAGTTCTTTCGTCACTTCTGTTATTACTTATCTAGAATCAGAACCATTTGGATATTTGAATATGAACAAATTTGACTCACACTTTGTTAAGGCGTAGTTCATAAGTGACCCTACTCCAGGGAGGAGGGGCACTAAATTATTCAGTTTTGTAGGGGGAGGCTCCAACTGAAAACCAACGACTCGAGGTTCAACCCTTTACCTTTTAATATACAATTTTTGTCACCCTCTACTGACAAATGGTGCTACTTTTTCATACCTAAAATCTTGGACAAGATAAATGGAAAGCCTAGACCCACCCCCCAAATCAAGGATGGCAAAATGGCGCCTTTTTGGCCTTCGCGCAGCTTCATCCTTAATTTGGGGGGACGGACCATTATTTTTTGACGGGGGAGAGAGGGAAAGTGGAAAATTTTCACATGCAAATATATTTTTTTTATATATATGGATGCGGCTTCTGCTGCAAACGATTTTTGTGTGTGTGTCTCCGTCAGTTCCTGCAACCCTTTTTTTTTTCTTGCACTTTTTCAGTGTTTACAGCCTCTTCAAACAATTTATTTCAAACTCCCCCACCCCTGTCAAAAAAATAATTGTCCGTCCCTTAGAACGATGCATCCCCTTAAACTTGTGTAAGAAGTGTAATAGCACTGTATTTGAAATATGAATGAATCACAAAACGAGAACGTTTTCTTAACTTTTTCACCGCCATAAAATGCGTCTGTTAGCCCTTTTGGCTCCTTTTACTGCCCAAAATGACAGATTAGTTTACCCTTCCAAATACGTCAACTACTGAAATCCCTACCCTTTCATGTAAAAGCCTGAAGGTATCTCTTTTAGGTGGGCCCTCACCGTATAAGCCATTATAGGGATCGAGTACCTTTTCGGGTCAAAAAATTGCATTTGTGTCCGCCTAGCTTAGGGCTTTCACACCGGGTGTGCTGTACGTTTGATCCCGGAAGGCCTCCTTACATCTAAAGCCGACTTATGATCATTCTTCAACTTTTTTGGCTGAAATAATACGGCTTATTTTTAATCCCCATTGGCCTCAACAGTTCCTTAGGAAAAAATTTTCTAAGCCGGCTTAGTTTAAAAGAAAGTTAATATAGTTCATCTAACAAAGAAAAAAAAAAACGAAAGGTCGGGATTCGGCATTCTAAGGCAAAATGTGGGCAAGATTAGGATAATAATTATGAAAGAGTTTTGGGATTTGGTGATGACGATGTGGGATTCGGAAAATGTTATTAAGTTGAAAAAAACCGGCACTTGTGAGGGAAGTGTAGTAGAAACAAGAAGAAAAATGTGAAAGAAAATCCTGTCGTATTAACTTATCAGAAAATGTCCACAATTTCCGTGACGCTGTCAAGTTTCCATTTTTTTTGTTTCCGTTTTTGCACTGTACCTTTATGGAAGAAATATTTCTAGTGAAAGACCAAACAAACGTTAAATCAAAGAAAACATTTACACAATAACTTTTCGTCAGACGTTTCTCACACATTTAAAATTCAGAATTTTGACAATCGAAATTGGAGTGATTTTTTTTTGTATAAGGACGTATTCTAATTTGCCCGGCTGAACGGGGTCTTATATTTTGGGTATTTAAATGTCAAATTTCAGCCTGTAGGTTCTTAAATCTCTAGGTTCTTATACTGTGGGTCTGTACTGTACTTTAGATAATCCCAGTTTTCCCTGAATAATACCTCCCCTTTAACTAAATTCACATCTACCAGATTGATAACAGTTCTTTAAGTTTATCGAAGATGAGGAAACCAGAGGTCAAATTTTTAGGTGTGTTACGTGCGAGAATGCTTTTTCTGCATACGTTGTCATAACGCTTTACTTAACAAGTCATTTGAATTACAATTACAGACTCACTTATAGGTACAGTTTAATTAAAAGCCTCTATGAGGTGGACGCCTTTGGGAACAGCGCTAAGTGATGTAAAAGTGCTGTCCGTCTTAACATTAATCCTATTTAGATCGTTTTTTTTTTTTTTTTAGCTTCCTGTGACGGGGGCCGGGGGAAGGCTTCCGAGTCCCCCTCTCTAACTTTAAAACCGCTCAATCTATGGCCACCAAAATTACACAGAGTAATGTACCCATTATTTGCAACATCTGGGCGTAGCTTGATTGAGTGCATGATGTCCTGATGACGTACCGGTAGTTTTTTTAGTAAAGAAGGAACTGGAACCATCCGCCATCTTGGATCCACCATTTTGAATTAGTTTAATGCATTGCGCTTTACTTAAAACCCGTTTAAATCAAGGAAATCGTGGTGGAAAATTGTACCTGTGCTCAAGCTCGGTTGCTATGGCAACATCAATACTGACGAAGACGTCAGGATGATTTTCAACAGGTTGCCAGATAAATTTGAGGAAAAGCCCACCAAAAGCCCACCTGGTCTGAATAGGCTTAAATGGGACAATACACAGCGTTAAGCTGGTGGTTTGTTAAATTTACGTCTTTGTTGCCATGCCGATAACGAAACGAAAACTTTGTGAATCTCTTTAATTGGTTTTTACTTGGCAAAGAAAGGAGTATTGCAGCGCACTCTCTATGAGGTTTTTTCGATTTAGAATACGAAATACATAGAGACGTATGTCCGTTTAAGAAAAAGCATGGGAAGGTAGAGGGTAGGGCATTTGGAATTTTTTTTTTCTTCTTCTTCTTCTTCTTCTTCTTCCAGATTTGGCCAATTTTGAATTGTGTGGCTCGTTTGGAATATACCGATTAATATTAGAAATTTTCAACCGAATTTCTTACGATAAGTGAAATAAAAGCAAGAAACGAAAGATTCGATGCTACAGCAAACTACTTTATTAGAAATGGAATTATTTCCCTTATTACACTTCACTTTAGAAATTATGCAAATTATCATTAAAATGCTTGTATCAGACTTTACACCAAGATATGCTTAATCCTACTCATATTTTCACCAATATACTGAAGAACATGAACTAGTCAGAAAACCAAGGCAGACTCCCATCAAACTGCCACTTTAAAAACTACGCAATTTGCCAAGAAAATGCTTGTCACACTGTGCACAAAGATATGCTTCACCCTACTCCGCTAGCTCTGACCTTAATATAAGAATATAAACCAGGAAAGACACCCATCGAACTTAACCTTAAAAGCCATAACACGGTTATACAAATATAGGGAAAATGATTTTTCCTGTCGGTAACGTTACCCAGACAACAAACCAAAATAATGGTCTGGATAGCTTCTCTAGTTTTTCAACTATTCAGATCATTTTGATTATTCTTCGCCTTAGTTTTTACGAGAAAGGAGTCAAACATAACCCCTGATTCCTTTGTTTCATTTAGATAGCAATGCTATCGGGGATTCGCTCAGGTAACAGATTGATGTAAGGCAACTCCAACGATTCATTGCGAGCCTTGATTGAATCTGATATTTTCTGGAGAGAGGCCTGGAAACGACAAATTGCAGCTTCTGCTTCATCGCCCGTCAAAAGACTGTGGGTGCTGTCTCCAAGGAAACGCTGAAAAATAAAAGAGAGAGAAAACAATAACAGTCTCTCTTTCGAGAAATTTCATAGTCATTTAACTATATTGTCGTAGAATTCCATCAGCTCCGTTTAATTCTTCCGTTATGAGAAGAAACCCTAGAAAACTGGACAAAGAAACTGAGCCAGAAAGTAAAGGATCGTCGGTGCTTAAATGTTCGAATACTGAAGATCACGAATTGTTAAAGTCACTTCCTCTGGAGGAAAGGTATCTAGGTAACGTCTTACATACACTGCAAAACAGTCGGTTTTTTTCTCAAAATCAGTAAAGAAATCGGTAAAGTGGGGCGTAAGTCTTACGCGCGAGGCGAGCGAGCCTCGCATGCCCCTAAGGCGTGTGAGGCGAGAGTATTTTTAGGGTCTCTGCCCAGTCTCGCTCTCTGTTTTCAGCCTCGGTCCAGACCTTTAGTTTGACTGTTTTGCAGTCTACCTCTTGCATAGTGAGCAAATTATCGGAACACGAGGGAGAGATCATGTTCAATGTCCAAAAAAGAGATCTCTCAACACATTCTCTATAGGCCGGAAGTAACGTATTTACTAGTAATGTTTGAACAAGGGTTCAGTGGCTTACCTCATCTTCGGCAAATTTAGTTGTCACATACAAGAAAGCAATTTGATGGGCAGCCTGAGACTTGTTTGGGAGCGTCTTCATGATGGATTCCAGAGAAGCTTCGTTTTTTTTGGTTGGAGGCGGGCGACGCATCAGATGAGGAGTGTTGGGAATAAAACCTGCAACATCCATAAGTCCAAAGTTCACTGCAGCATGCTGGCACGAGCACGTGAATACTATGCAGGTAAGAACGTGAACAAGTTGGTCGATTGTTGCAAGGTTTTTTGGAAGATCGTGATCACCCTCGATGCCTCCTTCTCCAAGAGGAAAGCCATTTTCCTGTGTATCTTGTAACCAGGCTTGAAGCTCAGTGTCCTTGACAACATCATTATCTGTCTTGTAGTGTATGACAATGACTTCTTGGATAAAAGCTAAAATTGCCTTCCATAAGCGAAGAGCGTCATCTCTGAGAATAGAATGATAAATATAATTCAAATATAGTTTAATCGTTGAAAGGAAAGTAAGTGAAGCACTTCTATGTTACTTAATAGGCCAAGGCCAAATGTTGAACTTTTCCTGAGACAAACCAGATTGTAATTTGGGTCGACCTAAATTAAGCTAAGTTTGTCTGAACCAATCAGAGATCACTATCTGACGCAGACGGATAGAACGTGTTTATCGATTCAAACTCCTTCAGACGAACTTAAGTCTTACATCCTTGGACTATGCAATATCGGTGCAAGTTTTGTCTGTCATAAAAAATACTCCTCTCACCTGTAAAAATACTTGGGTAGTTTAGTAGCATCGTCCACTCCTTTCTTGGAAAGAACTTCAGGCAGTGAAAGCATGCTAAACTTAAATGACTTGTAGCCCTTCCTCAAAAGCTGCATCACGTCTTGCTTGTTACCAAGGTTATGCCTGATGAAATTGTTAATGGCCATCACGGTGCGAAGATGAGGGAAGAGGATTTTAAAGACAGGGTGAACTGAGGGCAATTGGCGCCATGCCGCCACGGCAAATGGCTCCATAACCATATGGGTCTGAAGACCATGAGTGTTTGCCTTCGGAAAAATGAAACAGTTGAGAACGTTTGATAGCACTACTACTACTGAAATTTCCTGTCTACTCTGTTATAAACACAAGACTTAATTTATTTTTATTCATACGTTTTACTGCTTGCCACTCGCTTGCGTGTTCTCTCGAGAAGGAGAGCTTGCTCACAGGCTGTTTAGTTTTACAGTAACTAGTGCTAGGTTACTCGACTATTTTTGAGCGAAATTAAATTGTTGAGTAGTGTAGGAGGGATGTTTTACGCCTCTTTTTTGCGCAGGAATCTCATTAGCGTGCGCCGGAACACATTAACTAGGTGACGTCATAGGCTATTGTCTTGATCTCATGAATAAAATGCTTTGGTATCTCATTAACTTGCGGTGGAATCTCATTAAGTATATCCAGTTTGACGGGTTTATCAATGATGTCATGTTCTATTTTTATCTTGTGGCGGTCATGGTTGGTATAACCGGTTTGACAGGTTTTAGTTATTTTCGGAAGATGATGTCATATGTATTCCGGGGTACTATGATGTCATAGTTGTTTTGATTAGTTGACCGGAATTAGAAAGACGCTCATTGGCTGTCTCCTTTGACGAAGCATTCTGGTTGGTTGCCGTCTTTTTATTGTTTTCCCTCCTCCTCCTCCTCCTCTTCCTCCTCTCCCTCCACCACCTCCTCCTTCTTGATCACGCTAATGAGATTCCTGCGCAAAAAAGGGGCGTAAAACATCCCTACTACACTACTTTGTTGCCTACATTAAAGGAGGCTTGGACATTTACTAACCAGCTACCATTGTGTCTTTAACTACGATTATATCCTTTGCATTATTTCTTTACCCCGCAGTTCCAATATATGAAATATATATATTCGTTATTTCGTCTTTATCTTTCACAGGTTTATAACGAACCAATTCAATGACCAGCTCCCAATTGGCTCAGTAAAGCGTGGCACCGGTGTCGCAGAGATCAGACGGTTGGAATCCAAGCAGGCCTGAATTTTTCACGCTTTCGTTTCGCAACTAAATAAGTCGGGTCTGAAGCTGCGGTGATCTTCTGTTTAACATTTATTTCTTCATCACGCAGTTTCAATATTAAATTCATGAATTAATTATTTCATCTTCATCCATCCTGGGTATATTATGTAGCTGCGATATCCTCTTCACATATATTTCGGACCAATTTAGGTTTCTGGGAAACTGCTCGCCTATTCCCCCCCCCCTTACCCCCACCCTAAGCTAACATTAACACTTACTTCTCACTTAGGGAAAAATGTTGGCTTAGGGGAGGGGTAGGTGGGCAGTTTCTCAGAAACCTAACTTGATCCTATTTTTCAACTACAAACCTGCTGTACTTTAAAGTCAGCGTACCGAAGCCACATCTTTGCTAACAGCCAATCATATTTGGAATCACCAGGGGTCCATATTGGGTTGGTATCACTGGGTTGCTGAAACAACTGAATTGCAATAGGAACCAGGTCCCCAGAGCGTTTCACGTAAAAGAGTCCGAGGGGATGTGCAGTGTAGATGGTTTCCCCTTCCCCCGACGGCGCATCAATACCTTCCAGCACTTTGTAATCCACGATGTATACGTGACCTTCCTATTTCCGTAACAGAAAACAAAGTGGATATTTAGACCTCCCAGAAAGCTTCATTTTACCATTTTTCACTAGAAAAGTTAGCACTGTTATCTTTAGTGAAGGAGGTTACGCGCTCTCCAGATCGCAAAATGATAAAACTTCTAAAATTTGATATCTTGTCAGTGTTTCCGTCACTTCGATATCTCGCTAAAACTCGTAGTAGAATGACGACGGCTACCACTTTTTCCCGCCAAAATGACGTTGGTTTACGTTAGACTATTGAGTTAGCACTGAGAAAATCTCTACTTGTAGTCGTACTCGTCTTGGAATGTAAAGGATTCTATTATCTACACTGGATGTGCCATTGTCATACCTTCATTTCCTGTTCCAACGATAGCCCGCTGTCGAGAGCACCCTTCACCTGCTCATCAGTAACTGGAAAATGGCTTGGTAATTTCTCACAACGCTCAACTACATTTGGATTGCAACCATTCAGAAACATCGATCCGTATACACTGTCGGTCATCCATCGGTCGCCTTCAACAAGTTTTTCTCCTCCTCCATAGAAACAACTGACAATCTTTTGAAAGTCGTCAAAGTTATCCCAGCATTCGAAGACCGTTGACAGGTGAGCAAGACCAAGATCTATAACAGCCTTCCTTTTATCGTCATCAATGGAATTTCTGGCCTCTTGTGAGAACTGTGAATCTCTTGGGATTTCAGAGTGCTGGGCAGCTTCTAGATGTCTCGGAAGGCCTTCCCAGCCCGCAAATGTTCCCCACTTGTAGTTCTCTTGGCGCTGTTGCAATTCTAGCTTTCGTTGATTTTTCACAACTTCTGGTTGATCTTGGAATGGAAGAATAGCTAAGAGAAAGAGAGGGAGAGCGAGAAAGCGAGGCTTATGCATTAACCTCTCAGAAGTAACAATAAAAAGATGGAAATATTTTAGATTTCGAGTCCAATTAAGTGCTAAACGTATAAAACGTCCAGAACGGTGGTAATGGGCGACTGCGTCTCCAGTCGCGCATTACCACTTTATATTGATAAATATCAATATTCCGGTAAAACCAAGGTCTTGTTACCTTTTCCTTCAAATACAACCAAATCCGACAACACCCAGCGATAACAAGGAAACTCGAACGGATTTTGCTGACTGGAACTTATCACTGAGATTCTGTTTACAAACCAATCAGGATTTTTGTACCACCAGCCGCCACCACTGTTGTGAAGATGGATCATCAAGACCTCACCAACATCCATGGCCTCTACTGAATATTCATTAACATCTCCTCTTTCAAAGTCATTGCCCCAGTTGTCTAAGTTAATCATATCTGTTTTCCCTTTGGTTCCTACGAAATGGGGGGAAAAAAAAGAGGTAAAAAAAGTATGTACTAAGGCCTAAGTTAAATACTTGAAGGCATCTTTGTCATCTTACAGAAGCATGTCATATAACATTTGGGAAGGGTTTATTGCAATCTCCAGCCAACCCAAAGTATAATGTATGTTGTGGTTCTCTTTGATACTTGGTTTAAACTTTACTTTTCTTTGTTAACGTTGTTGCTGTTGTTATTAATCTTTTTTGCGTGTTTATGACTGATGATGTTGTCCAGATACATTTTGTCGCAAGTTTTTACAAACCTCGGACCAAATGCGCCTTAAAACCTCCTTATAGTAAAAATTACAAGAAATGGATGGGTTTACCTATCAGGCAGGCAGTTATCGAAGCATCTGTACTAGCCCCTGACTGGCTCCCAGTTTCCACCCGGATGAGATACGAGGCCATATGATCTGGGACTTTCTTATTTGATCTCGTGGAGCGCAGCTTCTGAGACCAAGCGTACACCGACTGGCGCACATGAAGAATAACATTGGGATCGTCAGCAGACTGGGCTGGCAACAAGTCGATAGAGGGTGGAAGGTGGTAATAAATGTACTTTAGACGCTCCGTTGCTTTTGGAGACAGCAGCGTCGTCATTTTAAGGTCAGCCACATCCAGCCATGGATGTGAACTCTCATCCCATCTCCTCCCGATATGAAGTATCAGATGCGAGTCATCGGGCTTAGCTTCGTGGAGTTGCACTTGGAGTTTGTACTCAATAGGTCCCTTGTTAATTCGCTCTTTATACTCAAGTTTAAGGTAATCTAGGGGCATGGTATCGGTCGGCAATCTTTGATTATCCCTATTTTCGACGGGGAGCAATGAACATGTTAAAGTATGCTCATTAAGTCATACTTCAACATAACTATTCATTTCCTACAAAGACCCTGGCTCCGGGGGTCCCTTCTCGAATAGATAAAAGAATAACCCCTGTGAACGGATAAAACATTTAAGAATAAGGAAAGAGAGAGAAATAATCTCGCAACCAGGGTAAAGACACATCGGTCTTTCTATAGTTTCTATTTATACTTATTCATTTTTATCAGTTGCGAGCGTTTCACTTAGATTGATCGATTTTTCTACTGAAAAAGAGTGCGTCACTGAGTATGAGGGAGGTCCCGGACAGGGCGAAGACTGCGTTATAGAGGAGGGTCTTGGGCTTTACTTTTAATCCTCTTGCCCACAGAAAATGACACAAAGCAGTACCATAAGTCAAGCTTCAAGGAGTTTAAAGTTTAGCACGTTTTCCATATACGTGAAGCTTAATCCAATCCGAGATGTCTCTGTTGCCATGGTGAGAGTATACGTCAGTTCACCTACATGTAAAAATTATCCTTTGCACACTGTGTATTTACTTGTACAATTTCCGACGAAATATAGTCTGTGTACAGCCGCCCCATCCCCTCAAAATAAAAATCAATCAATCAATCAATCAATAAAATAATAAGTCATAAGGGATAGAGACGCCGTCTTTCCATACTCAATAGGTAGGAAGAAGAGGACGGTAAAAGGCTTGTGCGTGACAAACGTGACAAGGTTATTATTTGCGTGTTTCGCCGTTAACATTAATGTTTTCTGGTCTTTTACAAAAAAGATCTGTTTGGGGTTTGGGTTTTTCGGTTTGGGGCAATTTTTTTCTTCAAACAAAACTGTGGTCACCCTTGTCACACAGGGTTTGCTGTCTTCTTTGATCTCCCGTCCTATTGCGGGAGAGGAGAGGAGAAGGGTGTATATGTTGTGGGTCAATTATATCCTTGGTACAAATTTCATTAATCCTTTGTTTCAAACTCATTATCATTCATTACCATAATTAAAAACAAAGGAGACCAAAATTTAAACCAAGGATAAATTGAACCACAACATATTCTCGGTTTTCACTCACGTGAGGAACCAGAAATAAAAACGGAAACCTTTTAATACAGAACGTCTAGAATCCGGGAAATGAAAGGAGATAAATACACAAAAAGCCTTGCCAAGAATCAGGTCTATGCAACAGTTCATATGCGAGATATTCGGAAAAACGTTTTACCCAAATTTATAAAGCTTTGTATGGAGACGCCATGTTTGTGTCCCTTTCAGGGGCACAAATATGGCCGCCGGAAAACAATATCTGTTTTTGAGTTTTCCTAATTATGGGTGAATTTTTCGCTTGAGAAACTCATAAGGATTAAAGTAATATTTATTCTACGACAAGGAATGATTAGATAGCAAAATCTCCAAAAACCCGTAATGTTTTTAACCCACATAAGAGCTTTCCCGGCCACCGGCTAAATGACGCGTCACGCAAAAGCCTAGAAATTCAAGCGTCCTGTATCGCAAAACAAAGAACCCTTTTGAACCGAAAATTTGTTTGTATGAAGGTTTTATGGTGCTCTAATACCACACGAAAGTAGAAACTCAGAAGAAGCAATAGTTTCTTAGTTTGAATTATAGTGACGTCATGTGAAAACCGAGAATACACAGGCTGTCGAAAAAAACATGGGTTTAAATAAGCTGATCTGAATTTAAGGCTATAAGTACTACGGCATTAGGACACTTTGAATGAGGCCAAATTTTCAAATGCTTGCTGCGAGAAAGAATAAACAGCTGAATAAATTTTTAGGATATCGCTAGAGGTCTATGGTGTTTTATAAACTCACCAAGGATGCCACTGGACCTCTTCAGATAACAAACCCGTCTCCGGTGATCCGTCAGCTGCGATCAGTCGAAATCTTGCATAACGTTTGACGCCATCAAACGCTTTAAAATCGAAGATCACTTGAGAATGATACCGCAGGTGGTAAAATGAATCAGGTTTTTGGCGGAGACCATCCATGTTGGCTTTAAGACTACGTTTTGCAAGAACAAAAAAAATATCACTGAGCGCTTACCATTTGTATAAAAAACCCGGTATTTCCGGTGAAATGTTTCGAAAAAAAAACAACAACAACTAAAACCTGCCAAGGTATTATTAACTTTTCTCAGTTTTACTGAAACGACCAAAAATATCCTGTACCATTGTTGCATGTGGATTACCAATGCCACGCCTCCACCAGAAGGAACGCGAAAAATTTCCTTTTTTTTTTTTTCTTTTTTTTTTTAAGGGCACAACTAAATCCCACTCCTATTTTGGGTGTCAAAACAATACCAGTAATATTTGTTGAAAAACGTTTTACCGAAATTTCCCCACAAATGCTCAAAGCTATTCGTAGACTAAAGGACATAAGCGCGAAAGAGTCTCGCAGCTACTAAAGATCTACTTATAGAACTGACATATTTTTCTTATTACTTACTGATCTGGACTTAGTAGAAGGTAAGTTTTCAAATCTCCTGAAACTCGACCTTTCACAGCCTCCATAACTGCTTTAGTGCTCCACAGCGGAGTCATCTCTCCAGTACCCAGGACAAGATCCAATGGGCTTTCTTCATCTTCACTTCCAGCAAATCTCAACGCTCCGCCGAAGATGTCGATCTCTGCGTCATCTATGGACTGGCTAGTGGAGTGACGCAAGCAGACTGGATAAAGATGGCCAGGGGTGAAGAATTCACAAGCAGGAAACTTGGGATCAGAGACTATTGTGGCGATGCCTTCGCTCCCGACGCCACCTGGGTGCGTACCCCTCTGTCCCTTAATTATAGGCTTCAACCCAAAAATCATCTGGAGTTTTTTCGTTTCAAAAGCTATTCTTGCAGAATCGAAAAGTCCAGGCGATGGGAGAGGCTGAAAAGAGGTAAATGGCAAACAAAGAGTGAATTACTGCGTTATGCTGTCCGTGAAATAACTGTACATAATTGACTGGTGAAAGCTACAAACAAACCAGAATACATGTTAACAGGCATGAAAATTTAAAAAAGCCACTTGAAAACGCAGAGTAAAGTAGAGTAAGGTATTATAGTAAAAGAGGGAATTTTCCATATAGCTTGGCAGCGACTTTACCTTTCAGAAGATGATCACCGTCACCAATTGTTATCATTTATTTATGTGTCGTTAGTTTTGAGACTCTCTCTTTGGTAGCCCTCTAACAATAGTTGTTTATTTAACTGTCACACTTTCTTACAGTTTTCTTATTAAAATAAACAAGGCTTAATTACCTTTTCAAACTCTTCAATCTTCTTTTTGAACAATTCTTCTCCCATAATACCTTTGTAAACCTCATATCCAATGTTCCCTGAAAAAAAAAACATTTTTAAAAGTATGTTAAAGGGATTAAAACAAAACACATAAAAACCAAGCGCAACTTTCATCTACGTGAAAACCATAGGAAGGTGACGTTAATTGAGTGTGGTAACCGTGGTCCGGTGGGCGAGGGCTTGGAACCTCATGGGTTTTAACTCAAACGGGCTTTGACGACATAAAATTGTGTGATGTGGTGGGGAAAGGAAAATCATTCAGAATGACCACCAACTTTAAAGATTTTACTAGAAATTCTGACTTTTACAAATAACATTTATAACTAGCGATTTTACAATAACATTAACATTACACTACTTTTGATGCTGTTTTACAATTCTGGAAAGAGAAAAGGCTTAGTTTGTATTCTTGGTCATAAATTGCTTGTTAAATCTGGCCTACCCTCACCTGTTATCATAAGAAACCAATATTCAACAATTTTTGGAAAAATGTTTGTTATCAAATTGTAACTAGTAAACAATTTATAAGAAGGGGATTTTTGAGCCCTAAACATTTAAGACAAACAACAACAAAAAACAACAGTGTCCCCGTTGCATATGCGGAAAAACATGGATCTTCGCTATACTACGTGTATGTTCATTTAATAGGGATCCGTTTTCCACAACACCATAAATAAACCTAATTCGTCAAATAATTGCAAGTACATCCAATTCAAAATGACAAATTGTAGGATTTTCCCTAAGGAAAAGATGTTTTCTTTGTTTTCACTTTGACTTTTAATAGACTGGTGCTTTATAAAACATTAAATGGTTTAAAAGGCTTACAAGACATCTTGATCTTGGTTTACTGGGCCCTCCTCTAAAAAAAAAAGCAAAAACAAAAAAGTAGAATAAGTAATAATGATAACAACAATAATAATAATAATAATAATAATAATAATAATAACAACAACAATACGTTATTATACATTGACAATGAGTACAATGATAATTTAATGAACAATATTTATTAACTATCAAGTATGAGGAAGGATATTTGAGGGGACTAAAAGATTGAAAAGATCAAGGAGGATACAAAAGCTCGAGTTTTGATAAACTGTTTGAAGGGTAAATTTTCTTGCCGTATCCTAAATTTCTTGAATGCAGCTAAAAGGATGATATCAGCCATGATAAGGTCTCAGGAATAAACCGCGGACCTCCTACAAGGTCACAACCAAGCATCATCGGTCTAGAATCAAGGATGATTTCTTAGAAATCCTGGGCTTTGGAATCCGGAATACAGCTTATGGAATACAGAATCCAACTAACGATTGGAATCCAGAATCCATGTTCCATTGGCAAAGAATCCGAAATCCATTACCTAGAATCCAGAATCCAAAGCGTGGAATCCAGACTTTCTTGGTTTCCGTTAGGTGTAACTTTTAATATTTTGCTGATTATTGTAAACCAATAATAAAACCATTATTTCCTTTGAATGATTCGGTCTTGTAAAAATTTCTTTATTTATTTCTTTCTTTCTTCAGTTCTTTCCTTTTTTTAAAATTTTAGCTTAAAACAAAGATAAAAGGCGAGAGGATCTAGAAAGTTTGTACCCTGATCTAAAATACTTTTTGATTGAGATACCGGGTAGGAATAGTCAAAGCGGGGTGCTTGACCAAACAAATAAAAGAAAAAGCTAGCTACGTGACACTTTCGAAAGTAAGTGAAGGAAAGTTTCAAATTTTGTTTTGAGGCTTTCAATGAATTAATTTTTTATATGAACCAAATTTCGTCAAATCTTATTGAGTAGATTTAACGATATTGTCGTTTATTTACATTCCTTAAGGATGTCAACAAAACAAGCGCTCTCCTTTTGCTTCCTAAGGACGACGCATGCTCAGCACTTATGCGCGCACTTAGACCACATGACATTTCGAAGACTAAATGCTATTGAACTTCTTTTAAGCATGTCCTTGCATTTTTCTCTTTAAAAGCTTTTTGACTGCATAGCTCTTCATTATAAAGACGTTACAATGAACAGCAAAAGGATAGATCAGTTCTAGAGAAGCTGTGTTCAGTCACTCTGAATAGATCGCAAGTCTGTAATGCTTGGTTTACGTGGGGCTCAGAGGACGAAACCATGTTTGCGTGACAGTAACAAATTCCCCTTGTCGTTTATTATTATTTTTTATTCTTATTTATTATTTTCTTTACGGAAATTTTCCTCAGAGCCTACCACGAGTGCTTAATGACTGCGAGAAAGACAAAGAGCCTATTTTCTTTAGTTGAGACCGCTTTCACTAGTCAGACTAATGGTTCATAGCCGGCGTAGATGGAGGGAAAAGTGGGCATGTCCTGTTAAGCTTATTGGTGGACGCCGCGAGAAGATTTGAAATCCCTTCGCGAAAATCGCTCGCTCATCTCTCGTGGAAGCTCTGCCGTAAAAAATGGAACCCGAGAAAAACAATCTTTCCGACAACTCAGGCTACACAAGTGGCCATCGTTCCTCTCTGTTAAAAGCGGAAGCTTTAGTGTTATATGTTCTTGGCGATACGGCCATGAACGACTGGTATTAAGTTCGTTCGCTTCGCGTCCGCCACTAAACCGCTTTTTCGGGGCCCGAGACAGGCTACAAAAAGAGCTCGATTTGAATATTATTCGCGAGCCTGGCTAGGCTACCTGTTCAAGATTTATCCAACCCAGAAATCTTATGGTAATAATTATGTGCTTGATTTAATTGCGAGTAGAACTGATATTTAACATTTTTCATTGGTTTTATTTTATTTCAATTTTATTTTTTAAAAATTTTGAGGATGTCACGCTAAAATTTTGTCTACATTTTAAGGGTCTAAAATCACATCCGGTTCCTCGTTTTGAACCGAAGGGTAATCCGATATTCTGAGCTTTAAACATATACATGGTTTTAGAACTTAGGGCATGAAGTTATTTCTAAAAACACGCTGGGTATGTGCCGACGGCCTCTCAGTGCCCCTATTCCATTATAGTATTTTCTGTTGCCAATTATAGACCCCACCTTAGACACTTTGGGGAAAACATGTAATTGTCTCGATCTCAACTTAGTTACTTATGTATGTACCTTATATTGAATGAAGAACACTTTACTTATCACCTACAGTACAAACACTCTGGTACGTTTGCTAACCATAAGTATGAGGAATTGAATTACCCAACAATCAGAAAATGTGCGACCTCATTCTAGTATTGAAAATGCGACCCCATTGTAGTCTTCCATTCGTTAAAATGCGACCCCATCCAGCGGCACATCCGCCATTTGCCTCTTATAACGAAGTACCCCCCCCCCCCCCCCCCTCTGCCCACCGGGGAGGATTATATTGTGCTAAGTTTATGATCACTGAACTGTGCCCGCTGAGCAGTTAGCTTCCCAAATTGCTATGGTCATCCTTGAGTTTTTCATCAGTCACTGAAAAAACTAGCCGTCGTCGGGAGGTTAATTGGCCGTTGAAGAGAGGTTTAAATAAGAGCGTAAAACGAACAGTGCTCAGACACGACACAGCTAATGGTGTTCAAAATCTACACCAAACATCTAGCCTGTTTAGTATTTATACATAATCTGCTCTAAAACATTTGTTTTCCCTGTACCTTGTGTCCTTATTATATGTACTAAATGTCTTTGTATCCTTCCAAACCTTCCCTTTCCTTGCAAACTACAGCGAATTAATACCACCCGCGCGCTTGATTTGCTTCAGTGTACGTGAGTTTAGATAGCGTTACATACCCATAAAGAGACCGGATATTGTTGAAATCTTAGTGACAACCCTGAATTAATGTTTATGAAGCATGTTTGTAAAACTTTGGGGGTGGGGGAGGGGAGTGTTCAAACAACTGCTGTGAAGGCCATATTCTTAACAACATTTAAGTTGTGTGGCATGGTTAAATGTTACCATTATGCGCGTTAGAGGCTATGTACTTTATATATGGTTATTACAATGTACCATAACGTAGCTTTTTTTGTTGATATCTTTGCTTACCGGTCTAACTCTTGTTTTGACAACTTAAGACGTACTTAAGCAAGCTGTAGTTTTCTTAATAGACGTATAATAATCAAATAATTGTACATTTATGTCGACTGAATTTCACCACAGATTTGATATGAACAGCAATGATGTTGTTCTTTTCTTTAACGATATGTATTTTTGGTTACTTAATTTTTGTTTTATAGGGGGCCACTAATTATTCAGTTGAGGTACTGTGCCTTATAACCGTTGTTAAAATTAAGGTGATTATTATTACTATTATTATTATTATTATTATTATTATTATTATTATTATTATTATTTGTATTTGTATTTGTATTTGTATTTGTATAGGTAATAACATGATTTGTAGTGATATTTGGCATAAATACCACGCGTGATATTTCAAAATTGTTATACGTAATTTCACGAGCCATTAGGCGAGTGAAATTTGAGACAATTTTGAAATATCACGAGTGGTATTTATGCCAAATATCAAGTACAAATCATGTTATTAATTGTTTATACTACTACCCATAGAAGGTTTGTAATTTTCACATGTAGGTATTTCAAATTAAGGTGAAATACCACTGCTCTAAGCCTATCAAATTGCAGAAATTTCTCATGTAGTAGTATAGGTATTTAAATACAGGCGATAAAACTAAATCGAAATACAGCCCGCAAAAATACGCAGTTAAATTGAATTTGGATCAGAGCAGTTCAAGTCACGTTTCATGTGGCATGATCGGGTTCGATTGACGGCGCATCAGTAAAACCGTTCGTAATTGGATAAACCTACAGGAGGAAAATTCCTCCCGTAAATTTGGCGCGCTGCAGGGGATAAAAGTCCTTCGCGCGGGGGCTAACTACCCGAACCGGAAATGAGAAGCGAATGACTTTTAGAAAGTCTGGTGCCTATGTAAAGAATGGTATCAAGTTGTCTTTAAAGCCAGGCCAGGTCAATATCTAGAGACTGAGCGCTTGTTGCTCAAAATTCTTGGTAGAAATCATTTCAGCAAATTATTGTTTGGGTTATTTATCACTCAGATGGTTGATGAAGGGGCTATAACGTGGATATGCTTTTGACTGATGACATTGAAAAGTATCGCCATTGTCATTATCATTATCATTGTCATTTGAGAACGAATTGTATGCGTAGTTAGCGCGGGATTATTTTTTATGCCCAGTGTAATTTTTTACTTGTCTCTGTTATATTTTCCCCATATAACGTTGCAGCCGATAAAAGTAAGTCGGCTATGTTCAATCTATACCGGATAGCTGTTGCGCCAGCACGAAAACCCTACCGGATTGGGCTTCCGTACACACAATCATAAGAACGGCGATTTCGGCCCGATTTCTGTGACTGAGCGAATCGCCACTCTCGAAATTGAACCACCTCCTGTACAAGACGATTACCCCAACCCCATTCTATTGAAAGTAAGTGCAAAACTGTTGTATATGCAACATCATTTGCCCCAACCTTATTCCAAAAAAAGAACAAACAAGGCATAATCCATCCAGAAGCTTAGAATTGGAAGTACAAGCAGGAAGCCAACCTAGCAGAGACTGATGGTGCAACGATTGGAAAACACGTTCTGCCATACTTTGGTGCAGTGTGAACACCTCTTCCGACGGTAACAAAAGTGAATAAGTAGGAGTGAGGACTGGAAACCACTGAAATGGAAGTAAATAGTCAGGAGTGAGAGCTGGAATTGAGTTCCCAAACCCTCTCGGCCAACCGCTACGGCACGATGCTCGATGTGTACGCTGAAAACCTTTTTTCCACTTCCGGGCAGTTGCTGTTCATACTACTGTGTATCAGATAGCTTTTCGTGTCGGTGAACAAAGCCTAAGATTCACTACCAAACATTTTTCCGCAAAAGAAAACAATTCTGTCGTTCGGCAAACAAAATTTCCGAAATGTCTGGATAGCAGTAGACAAATAATAATAACAATAATCTGAATATAAACGCGATGAATCTCTAACAAAACAGTCAATATTTGTGGAATATAGTCTTTTCTAAAAGTAGCATTTGAGTTTTTCTGGAGCTCATTCGCAGATGAACACAACACTTCACCAAAATCGATCAGGAGAAGCTTAAAATTGAACAAATTTGCATTTGGAACCTTATGACTACCGAACTTATTATGTAAACATTGATTTACGTCATTAGTATGGAATTTCTGTCGCTGAGTCGCAGACGTTCCTCCTCGCGAAACTCTCCTCAGATGAGCGAGGAGAAACGTCTGTCGTTCGCGGGCTAAATAAACCTGAAAGACTGAAATCAAATATAGGTTTGAATTTATAATAAGTATAGAAAATTACTATTGAGAAAGAAAAAAAAAACTATTGTAACAACATTACAGGTTGGTGTCCGTTCGACCTACGAATGAGCTGCACCATTGTATGATGTAAATATTGATAGAAGTGTGAATAAAATTGAATTGAATTGAAATGAGGAAAAGGAAACCTCGTACTCAATTGCATCTTACAGTCAACTCTCGCCTTGCGGACACCCCGCTATTACGGACACCCAGATAGAACGGATAGCACCTCAATCCCAGGCAAAAAAACAAATTACAAACGTTTGACTGAAATAAAGTCTCCCTATTACGGACTCCCCCTAAAGAGGACAGTAACTCGAGGTCCCTACAGAGTCCGCTATAAAGGGACTTGACTGTAACTGCAAAACAGTTTTGACCAGTTTTATATTTACGTGGTGCAATTTTTGGTTTAAAATTGGTTATTCTTAGCATTTTGCATTGTACAAATAGCTTTTTTTTTTGGCTTGAGTTCAAAAAGAACGGATCATTAAGTACGAATCAAATATTGAACAATAGTTGAGGGAACATAAACTTCCCGTCCTCATGTGACCGCAAAGTTTTAAGTGAGGCGAGGGAATGCGGAAAATTAGTTAAGTTTTCAAACAGAACGAAGCATATCTTTATAGTCTTCTTGTTAATCACTCATTCTCTCCTTACTTTATAATGTTGTCATAGCATTTTGCTTATATTTGCAATTCGTATAATCTAATGCGTATGTCTCGATTTCAAGCTTAAGAGATGACAGTTGACCTGTCAGAGAAACGAATCATGTCTTATTGGAATGAAAAATGCTGTTGCTCTTAAAATCAATCACAATTTTTGAAGATTATCTGTAAATTATCTGACCTCTTTGTTCGCCCTATAGAAACTGGGAAAGAGCTGCAATTATCTCCTGGCCGTTAACCAAACACACTGCAT
>NC_133209.1:9656834-9701834 GCF_958299795.1 Porites lutea
TTAGTCATTCGATGGTCCATACGTTTCTCGTTTACTCTTTTAGGGTATTACCCATGCATTGGTTTATCTTCCCATTTCTGTTTCAACTGATCTTGGGCATGGCGTTTTGATTTTTGTTTAACTGGCATAGACAGTTGGAGTTTCGTTTTCAGGTTCCAACTGTTTCAGGGCGGTTGAGCTCTTTTCTGAGCCTTGTAGCCAAGCTAGCTGGGGAGTACTTTTTCTTTGTTTGTTTGTTTTTCTCTTTCATGCCTTGAAGGGGGTCATTTTGTGGTGTTAAAGTAAGTATCTAAGCCTATTGAAGCTGTTTTATATGCAGTTTCCAATTGGATCAGGCCCCTGCCACAGTGCCACCCTCATTTCTGGGAAGGTACATTCTATTATTATTATTATCATTATCATTATCATTATCATTATCATTATCATTATCATTATCATTATCATTATCATTATCATTATCATTATCATTATCATTATCATTATCATTATTATTATTATTATTATTATTATATACATTTATATTTTTTGTTTGTTTGTTTTTTTTGTTTTTAGCAGTTGAAAGAAACTTTTGAATTTTAGAGGTTGACAGTTTTTTTTATTGAAATTAAATTTTTCTTAATTCGAATAAATTTTTCTTAGTGAAATTAACATTTTTTAAGCTAAATTAAGTGCTTTTTAAATCGACAGGAATTGTAAATAGTGTTTTTGAATAAATAGTTTTTTCTTTTTTTTAAGCGAATTAATTGTAAATAGGATTTTAATAGTTAGCATTGTTGTCAATAAAATTTTTTCTTCATTATTGTTATTATTATTATTATTATTATTATTATTATTATTATCAGTATCGGTATCGGCATCAGCATCAGTATCAGTAAGATGTTGTCGCTGTAATCTATTTTGTTTTCTTCATTTTTGTCATATCGCGTGATCTCAGTTTAGATTTCGGTTCGCGTACAAGTGTTGCGTAAGCGTACTTACAAGATCTAGAAGGGTATTGTCGGGATCCGGGATTCGACCGAAATAAAGTGCGGGACTCGGGAAAACGCACTATGTTTCGACTTGATACGGGACTTGCCTGCTATTAGATCGGGAAGCGGGATTCGCTAAAATCTTGGCATGAGATGCGGTATTGGGAAAATAAAGGTTTTTGGGATACAGATGTTCGCCGGATACGGGATTGTCTTGTAAAAGGGGCGGGAATGCGGAATCAAGATCCCCCTTCCAGAACCTGGTTTGATGACTTTCATAAGCAACGTCAAGAGTCCTATTATGATCTCTTGGCAACGTAAAAAACGATAATATCTCAAAATATACTATTAGAATCTGACGAAGATTAGAAAATTTCCTGTAATTATTACAATTCGAGTTAAAAGTAGAAGTTTTGTGACACACTCAAATTTTAAAATTAGACCAATTTGTACGAAAAAATAAATGAGGATTAACTATTGACGGCGTTTATTGGTACATTTAATTTACTTCCATCATACTTTGCATTTATATTTTGGAAAATATTAATTCATTAAATGAGGACGGTGTCTAAAGGCCAATTTACTGATATTAACCATTTGCAAACAGACATGTTGAGTTCGTTCCTTTCTTTGTCATGACGGACCTCTAAAATGTAAACCTTGGAGATGGCCAACGAAAAAAAATACGAAAATTGACATAACCCTAGCACAGAGGGTCAGGGGTAATATTCTTGGTTATAAGCGAAAATCAACTAATTTTCTTGCAATTATGATTTGTTGTTGTTGTTGTTTGTTTTTTTTTTTCACCCATAAAATACTTTTTTTTTGTCTTTAGTCCTTTGTGATCTATCATTCTATCGTAAAGCAGCTCTCAACCATTATTTCAGCAACAGAAATAGTAAGACGTCCGCGATTCCTCTTACTAGATAGCAATACTATCAGGGATTCGCTCAGGTAACAGATTGATGTAAGGCAACTCCAATGATTCATTGCGAACTTTGATTGAATCCGATATTTCCTGGAGAGAAGCCTGGAAACGACAAATTGCAGCCTCTGCTTCATCACCCGTCAGGAGACTGTGCGTAATGTCACCAAGGAAACGCTGAAAGATAAAAAGCGACGAAATTAAACGATAAGCATTTTGCGATGGCGTCATATTCCCACAAGAGGCTGACTTTAATTCGTTTTTCTGTTTTTCTTTAAATTTTGATGAAGCTGTTAAAAGAATGGACAAGAAACGAAAACTTTTACATCGAGGTGGAGTAAACCACCCTACCTTGCATGGACTAGCGGTGTTAGCAAGCTTATGCAACACGGATAGTATTTGTGAGTTGATTTCCGAATAAACACACAACTGACTGTCTTCCTCCTTGGTCCTCTAAAAGCAGTCTTCATAAAAAGTTAGAAACCCCATCTTGTGTAGTAGTCCTATTTAGGGTCAAACGTCACATGATTCAATTAATTGTCTGTCAATGATGCCGTGATGTTATTGGCTATGAAGACTCTAAATGTGATTGGTGAACTTCAATCCGTCTTTTGTCACAGTTATAGAGGCCGTGTTATTGTTAGTCAAATTGACGGTTCTACTATCATTCTGTCGTTGTCAATTTTGTTTGAGTCCAGTCAATAAGTCGTTATTTTATTGTAAGGTGCCAGTAGCTGCAGACTTAGACTCAGCGGTGTTTCTTCTCAGTTAGTAAACTAATATCCCAATGTCAGTCATTGATAGTAGTCTGTTGAAAACGTTATGTAAGTCACAGAGTTCCAGTCGATTGCAATTGAGTGGTTTGTTTGTTAATGGCTTTCTGCAATATGATTGTTGACATCACCATTTCTTGTATTATTATTATTATTATTATTATTATTATTATTATAATTATTATTATTATTATTATTATTGGTTATCTTGTACTAACACGTGACTATTCTCACCTCATCCTCAGCAAATTGGGTTAAGACATACAAGAAAGCGATTTGATGAGCAGCCTGAGACTTGTTTGGAAGCGTCTTCATGATGGACTTCAGAGAAGCTTCGTTTTTCTTGGTTGGAGGCGGACGACGCATGAGATGAGGGGTATTGGGGATAAAACCTGCAACATCCATGAGTCCAAAGTTCACTGCGGCATGCTGGCACGAGCACGTGAATACTATGCAGGTAAGAACGTGAACGAGCTGTTCGAGGGTCGAAATGCTTTTAGGAAGCTCGCGATCGATGCCACTTTCTCCAACAGGAAATCCATTCTCGTGTATATCTAGCAACCAGGCGTGAAGCTCCGTGTCCTTAGCAACGTCTTTATCTGACTTATAGTAGATGGAGGTGACTTGTCGCATGAAAGTTGAAATAGCTTTCCATAGGCGAAGAGCATCATCTCTGACAATAAAAAAAAAAGCAGTTCCGGCTTATTTCAAGGGTGCTGTACATTTGAATGAAACTAGGTTTTAGTTACTGGTATTTGCTCGATAACGTTACACTGTGCAATATGCAAACAATAACATCTGCTTTACCTGTAGTAGTATTTGGGCAATTTCTTACTATCGTCCACTCCCTTCTTGGTGAGCACTTCAGGCAACGAGAGCATGCTGAACCTGAACGCTTTGTAACTTTTCTTCAAAATCTGCATAGGAACTGTCTTGTTAACCAAGTCGTGTCTGACGAAATTGTTGATTGCCATCACAGCGCGAAGATGAGGGAAGAGGATTTTAAATACTGGATGAACCGAGGGCAGCTGGCGCCAAGCTGCCACGGCAAAAGTCTCCATAACCATGTGAGTTTTGAGAACATGGGCGTTTACCTTTAGTAAAGTGAAATGTGGTTGGTTATATGATCACCAGAGGCCAGAAAGAAAAAAGGGGGGAGGAGGGGGGGAGGAAGAAAGAGAGAAAAGAAATACGGTTCTAATGGTCTATTGTAATTAATTATAGACGTGTTTGTCTTTTCTTCTTTTTTTTCTTTTTCTTTTTTTTTTTGTATTTTGCAACCGGTAGGCGGAAATCCGTACATTCAAGACTATTTCAACCTTGTTCAACCTCGTTCGCAGGGCCTACACGTTACCCGGAACGGAAGGATTCCTGGCAATGAGTTACCTATGTTTATTCCTGAAAACGACTGCCAGAATGTTTTCAGAAAAGTTTCAGAAAACGGCAACAAGTTCAGTGAGAAATGCACGAAAGGTATCAACGCTCAAAGTACAGTGTAGGTTAGTATACATTCTTTCCTCGGTCTAAACAGTACTGAAATACCTTACGTCAAGCTAATGGACGCATTTCGCTGCATTCGCTTTCTGATTCTTGTTGTGAGATAGTACTTGACCGCAATAGTGCTAAATAATTCTACATTTTTTACGCAATAAATTCTCGCTATCTTAGCACAATAGATTGAAGAGGTATTACAAACCTGCTGCATTTTATAGTCTGCGTGTCGAAGCCACATCTTCGCCAACAGCCAATCATATTTTGCGTCGTCTGGAGTCCATATTGGGTTGGTTTCACTTGGTTGTTGGAAAAGCTGTATGGCAATAGGCACCAGATCTCCAGAATTCTTAACGTAAAATAGCCCCAGGGGATGTGCATTGTAGCTAGTTGCCCCTTCCTCGGACGATTCTGTAATGCCTTCGAGCTCTTTGTAATCGACAATGTACACGTGACCTTTCTGATGGCCCCAGGATGACAAACACGCAAACAAACAAAGAAACAAACAAAGGCAATTAGATCAAATAGACACATTGAAATCTACAAAGCTGATCGTACTACGTGAAAAGTAACTTTGCAAGACACCGATAGAACCCAAAACGGTGTGGGTTTGTAACCGTCAACAGCTTTTCATGTTTTACGTAGCACGATCAGCTTTGCAGATTGAAATGTGTCTAATTGGTATTTTTTCCTGATCAGGTCTTCTTAATTAGATCCTACGTTCTACCGCAAATTCATTTGCGGTCCCTTGCACTTTATTTTCAAAACCCGTCAATGCCAATGCTATTTCAATGCCCATGTTCCTGAGTGCTATATGCCGATTCTGAGAAGTCAACCGTGACAGCAAAAAGGATGAGAATATTTTCGCCGATCGTTATATATAGAGCGTTTTCACTCACGTGGCCAGCATCTATGCAAATTTACTGGAACAAAAGAAAGCGTTTACATAAGAAAAGAGTTCAGTTCCCACAGGACTGATTTGAGACACCAACATGGCCGCCGTTTCATTGTTTTGGGACACCAATATGGCCGCCGTGACGTCATGTGAAAACACTCTATACTCGGCAACTTCCCCATTGGTATCAAACTGAAGGAAAGAAAAAACGAGGCGTGACTACAAACCTTCATCTCCTGTTCCAATGTTAGGCCACGATCCAGAGTGCTTTTCACCAGGACATTTGTGACAGGAAAATTTCCTGGCAATTTCGTACAACGCTCAATAACATTCGGGTGGCAACCATTCAGGAATATCGATCCGTAGACACTATCCGTCATCCAGCGATCTCCTTCCACAATTTTTGGCACTCCTTTGTAGGGTCTTTTAAGGATCTTTTGAAAGTCGTCAAAGTTATCCCAGGCCTCGAAGAGAGTCGCGAGGTTAGAAAGGCCAAGATTTTTTACCGCCTTCTTTTTATCGTCAGCAATGGAGTTTTTGGCCTCGTGTGAAAATTGTGAATCTCTTGGGATATCAGAGTGCTTGGCGGCTTGAAGATGCCCAGGGAGGTCTTCAAAGCCAGGAAAGGTTCCCCATTTGTAGCTTTCCTGTCGTTGCTGCAATTCTAGTTTTCGCTGAGTTTTCACAACCTCTGGTTGATCTTGGAAGGGAAGGATAGCTAAAGAATTGAGATCAAAACAAGGTATCTTGTAAGGAATGGAGAAATATATCTCATTTATCATCAGACTTTACGGGCCAATTATTTAAACGAAGTCTAACTTAGACCGCGGTTTAGGAAATCTTTAAACCTCCAAATCTCTTTCTTAGTGGGTTACTTTAAGATGGAAAATACTTTTCTAGTCTTCGCCTCATGCTTTCATGAAACTGTTCACCATAAATGGTGTCTACTTAAAAACGTTCAGCAAACTGAAAATGGCTTAGAACGAGGTTTTGTTAAACACTGGCTAAATTCTGTTTAAATAACTGGCCCTACAAGTTTACAACCGAAAGCTAATTACGCAGTCGCTGCCAGGGGAGGCCCAAAAAGAATGAGTGTATAAAGTGAAAGCTCGAGGTGCGTTACAAAAAGAAATCTTCCTGGCCTAAAATAGAGAAGAAAAGTAATTCTTTTGATAATTTACAGTTAGTTTATTCAGACATAAATTTGCCATCACTAGGCTTAGTGCAAGGGCATTTAAAGTACCTTCTAAAATTAAAAAGATCCCATGCATAACTTTAAAAAAATACTGTCTCTGTGTTAGTGTTTAGGGGACGTTTTTTTCGTTCGTTACCATTTTGTATTGCTTTAGTTTCTTACCGTCAAGGTTCCATGCACCAGCAACTTCGAAGTCTTTCCATACTGTCGAGGCATAACCCATAACCCAAAATAGTTAAGCAAAAGAGAACTTACGAACAGCTGCTTCCCTTTGAGGTCAGTTTTCAGTGTACGGATATTCCCAGCATTATGTGACGGAAAATACTTTGCTGGCGGATCAAAGTAGCTAAATCACGGTGGAGCCTTTGCCTTTTACGACGGAAATTCAGCTGTAACGCGTCCCGCCCACTGTCGTGACTGTATAGAGTCACGACAGTCCTTTCTTGATACAGTTTGATATTTTGGTAGCCTTACCTTTTCCTTCAAATACAACCAGATCCGACAACACCCAGCGATAACAAGGAAACTCGAAGGGATCTTCCTGACTGGAACTTATCACTGAGATCCTGTTTACAAACCAATCAGGATTCTTGTACCACCAGCCGCCACCGCTGTTATGCAGATGAACCATCAGGACCTCACCAACATCCATAGCCTCCACCGAGTACTCATCAACATCTCCTTTTTCAAAGTCATTTCCCCAGTTGTCTAACTTAATCATTTTTGTCTTCCCCTTAGTCCCTGCATTAAGAAAAACGTTCGAAACGTGACGAGAAAATATTGGAAAATAATCCCAAATTTGAAATACAACAACACCAACAATTGAAAGCTATACATGAGTATAGGATCCTGCGGAGTTAAAACCCGTTACCCCTTAAGTTTTTAAGTACAGTTTTTTGCCAAAAAGTTACGGTAGCTCAGGACCCTTTCATATACTTGCTTTTGAACACTATTAGGCTACCTTTCCTAATCCCTTGGAATAAAGTAAACAAACTATTTTACGAGAGAACAGCAAGAGGGTGCGGTTTGTTTGCGGCTTTTTTAAAAACCTAAATGACAATTTTCCTTACCCCTTCATACACCTTAATTTGTGAAATCCCTGCATCCTTTTATACACGCAAAGCTTAAAAAGGTAACCATTTTGGTCGGAGCCTCACCGAAATGCAACACACAAAGTAACCCCCTCTCCCCACCCCACCTTCTTGCCCAGCTTTTTCCAAAGATATTGTAGTTTTACCTGTCAAAGATATGGTTATAGTGGCGTCCGTACTTGCTCCTGACTGGCTTCCGGTTTCTACTCGGATGAGATAAGAGGCCATGTGATCTGGGAGTACCTTATTTGACCTCCTGGATCGTAACTTCTGAGACCACACGTACACTGCATTTCGAATATGAAGAACAACATTGGGATCGTCAACAGACTGAGCTGGCAATAAATCAATGCAAGGTGGACGGTTGGTGAATATGAATTTCAGTCGCTCGGTCGCTGTTGGCGACAGAAGTGATGTCATTTTGAGATCAGCTACGTCCAGCCATGGATGTGTGCTCTCGTCCCATTCCCTTCCGACATGAAGTATCAAATGCGAATCATTGGGCTTAGCTTCATGGAGTTGCATTTGAAGCTTGTACTCGAGAGGTCCTTTGCCCAATCGCTCCTTATACTCGCGCTTTAAGTAGTCTGGAGGTAGAGGCTCTTTTGGCAACCTTCTGTTATCCCTGTGACAGAACATTTACATATTGTATTTTACCAACGCTATCGTACTAAGCCACTAAGGGAAGAGTTAGAAAGAATAAAGAAACAAAGAAATAACTTATAAATAATAAAAGAAGAAACAAGTATACAGATAAACGAAATAATCACTCAATAAATAAATTCCCTGCCAGCAGAGGCCTCTTTTCGAATTCTTTTACTCCATTAGCAAAAATGTAAATAAACAAATAATAAACTTTAAACTTATAATGATAGCAGGTTTCCATTGTCTACTCATATAGTGGCATCAAAATGTCCAAAACGTGCGGCTCGTGGTCTCTCTTATACGTTTTGAATATCACGGGATTATATAGACAAAAAGATGTATATTTTGTCTCACGCGTAGAAGGAGTGACCCGACACTATGGCATAAGAGTGTAGATGATAACGTTCATTCCAGGGGAAGCTGTTTTCTTTGGGACACAATAATGTTAAAGTACTAGTCGGTTCAGGAGATTGAACAATTTCCACCTGTTATAACTGATTAAAACTTACCAAGGATGCCATTGTACTTTTTCAGACAATAAACCCGTTTCCGGTGATCCGTCAGCTGGGATCAGTCGAAACCTCACGTAACGCTTGACGCCATCAAACGCTTTGAAATCCAGGATCACTTCAGTGTAATACCGCTGGTCGTAGAATGAGTCAGGCTTTTGGCGCAGACCACCAATGTTGGCTACAAGGCTGCGATTAAGTAAGTGGAATATAATTTCAACATTTAGCTGTTGAAATAAAGAGGAACCCTACTCGACATTAACTTACAGTAGCGTTGTAGAAAAATGATTTCAGTGTCTTATTTAATTCTGCTAAATAAAACCTCGACCCATGTAAGGGATTTCGGAATTCGGGAAAGTTTGTTTGTGGACAAGAAATTTTTATTGTAGAATCCGGGATACAGTTCAAGGAGTCCGGAATCCACTAACGATTTGAATCCTGAATCCAATTTCCACTGACAAAGAATCCGGAATCCATTACCGGAAATCCGGAATCCAAAGCGTGGAATCCAAACCCCCCTGAATGTCATGGATTATTCCCTTTATACATGGGACGAAAAACCGACAGGAAAATCTTGACTCGTTTCGATCTGGAACAAGCACACTAACCTCTAAAAGTCTACTTATGATATTACGCGTCAGTAAAATTTCGTGGAAGTTAGCTATGTTTAGCTATGTCCGTTTCCTTACTTGTCAGGACTGAGCAAGAGATATGTTTTCAAATCTCCTGAAATTTTAGCTCTTACAGCATCGAAGATTGCCTTTGAGCTCCACAGGGGAGTGGTCGGTCCAGTCCCCATCACGATATCACATGGGCTTTCTTTATCCTCACTTCCGGCAAACCTTAGTGACCCACCGCAGAAATCGATCAGCACGTCATCAACAGACTGGATAGTGGAGTGACGCAGGCAGACCGAGTACGAACGCCCGGGGGTGAAAAACGTACAAGCGGGAAACTTGGGATTAGAGACGATTGTGGCAATGCCTTCGCTCCCGACACCAACCGGGTGCGTGCCTCTCTGCCCTTTTATCATCGCTTTTGCACCAAAAAGCAGCTTGAGTTTTTTCGTGTCATATGCGATCCTTGCAGAATCAAAAATTCCAGGTGGCGGGAGTGGCTGAAAAAAAGCATAAAAGGGAAACAAGGAAGTAAGGGGAAAATTTCAGTCGTTGTCGTCCCACTTCCTTTCGAGGGTGGACGTTTCTCGTACTCTCCTTTTCAGTAACTTTGGTAACGCTGCTTTTGACCAGAAGGAAATTTATGTGTTCTCAACTTTAGCAGTCGAAAACACCAACATTAACGAGATCTGATACAGTAACTATACTTTTTTACTTGAGCTTCAGCGGTTCGTTGGAAATGTCATTCATGTTGCATCATACCTGTCCCATGAATACGATTACCTCCTTTTCAAATGTATTTTCCTCCATTTAAATTTTTGCTTTTTCTGCTAAGAAAAAAATATTTTGAACAAATATGCAGTGGCTTCAATTCTGAAACTCGTTTGCGCCTACCTTTTCAAATTCTTCGATCTTCTGATTAAACAGTTCTTCCCCCATAATGTCTTTGTAAACTTCATATCCAATATTCCTCCCTAAAACAAAGAGTTTGAAATTATTATTATGGAATTTATGGAATACTCGATACACCCGCAGTTTTTGTCTTGAAATACCAAAATACTAAAGTTCACAGCTGTCGATACCTAATGCCTTTATTTATATTCTAATTTATACCTTGCATTTTGGCAAAAACAAAAATCAGTACCCTCTAAAGGTGATGTTAATACACGAGACGATTCGCAACGACGATTTCTAGCGCAACACAGCGTTACAACATTGCTGCGACATTGTTTCGAATGGTTACAACATTGTTCCAGCATTACAAGGCTGTGTTGCTCTTAAAAATCGTCGTTGCGAATCGTTTCATGTAACATCACCTTAACGGCAGGGTTCGCACAGGTCATGGAAAACCTGGAAAGACATGGAATTTAACAATTAATTTCATTTTCCGGCCCTGGAAAGTCATGGAAGTAATTGTCGGTTCTTGAAAGTCATGGAAAATTAAAGTTTTGTTTAATAGTTTAGTTACTGCAGATGACAAAGCAAGGAAAATGTAAGGTAGAGAAGAGTAATTAAACAGCGCAAATGGCACTCATTTTGGTAGACACCAGAGTATGTGTCTATTGAACTGCTTAAGGTCAAAAAATACCCCCAAACTAGAAAAATTGCGAAAGTTTTTGAAAGTAACAACTAAACCTAAGGTCATGGAAACCTTGAAAAGGTCATGGAAAAAGTCGAGGAAAATCATAGAATTTGTTGAGCTCAAAAGAGGACGAACCCTGAAGGGGTAAAAAATGCCTTAGATACTGCAGAAACCAAACTCTTGTCAGTGCCTCTGTTCCGATCTTTGCATCCAAACCTGTCTCGTGTCCTGTTTTTATTTCCTTTCCACGAAGAAAGGAAACTTGCTTCATAAAGGAAATAAATATACAAACAAAATAGAAAATAAATAAGAGACAAAACGCATTGAAGTTGCACTTACAAGGTTTCTTGTTTCTTGACGTTCCGTGAAGATATACAGTTGTAAAAAAAAACACGTTATTTTAAAATGAAATTAGTAATTTTTGTAAAATTAAGCAATGTATTTGTTAAATAACCAGTATTGAAAATGGTCAGTTGACCTCGAACATTTTATTTGAATTCGAGCGTGGAGTCTAGACAACTAACTAGCAAAAACTGTATAATGTTGTCAAGTTAAGGTGGCTCGACTGGAATTTTTTAGGGGAGTGGACCTCCCAATTTGAGCATTTACTACGTCTGCATTAACAAACATAGCTGTATTGTATAAAAATGAGAATTTGTTATGATCAATGTTTTATTGACATCGGAGTTGCCATGGCAATGTAATAGCCCCATGACCTTTTTTTCTTGCCCTCGTACACGTCTCGGTACCAGGAGCTTTTCTCGGTAATCGGTTAAGGGAACTTTTACCACCCTTGGCTGCCCCGATTATGACAAAGTTTGAACGATTTGTATGTGAGCGTTTTGGAAATATTTTGAAACGCAGTTTTGAGGGTCATAAAAACAGTGAAATAAACATGCTATCGGTATTATTGGCTAATATGTAAAGAAAATGGTGAGGTCTGGAAATGCAGTTTTATCTCATAATGGTTTGATTCCATTTGAAACTGTGAACGAAAAAGAGAGGGATTGTTTTTGCTGTGGTAACTTTTTCGATATCTTTGTTAATGCCGACGTAGTAAACACACAAACTAGGTAGGTATTGCCCTTAAAAATCCTGTCGAGCCACCTTAATTAAATAATGATCTAAATCAAAGTTTGCGCAAGTATAATGACCTCACGTCATTGGAAAATATTGATTGGCTTGCACGCAACATCAAGGCATCACAAGAGATAATAATCTGACAGAGCGAATCCCTTATTCATTTCGCTGTTGATAACATACACCAAGTAACATGACGAGCGAGTCAGAAAATTTCTACGTGGAAAAATCTGTCTGGAGTAGTCACCGACGAGCAATATTATCCTGACTTGCAGGAATCGCCGAAGAAATGAGTTCCGATTCGAGGGATATTGCTAATTGCGGTCTTTGCTACATCATAATATCACGTTCTCTCTTGGGCATCATTATTAATATCATCTTCATCATTATTATCGTCATTATCGTGATCATCATCATCAAGGAGAAACATACCCTTTTTCGTCCTTGCTGGGTTGATAAGCTTGGCCACTGCTTAGACCATGGCCAAAGGACGCACGCAGGCATGCGCAGTTACCCATGAAGAAGGCTGTTTCCTTATAGGTACTGATATAAGTAAATTCAAAGTCAGCGTTAACAGATGCACAAAACAGTTCGTGGATGATTGAGCTAACAGTTCTATGAAGATAGTAAATACTTCAAATTGATTTCAAGGATTCATGCAATCAATCAAAAACTACATTTCATATTTTGCAATAAACGGCTGGTTAATCAGTGAGGTCTATGAGAGTATTATTAGTCTGCAGAAAAGAAATTTGCTTTTCCATGTCTCTCGTCTCCGATAAGTCTTCGAGAAACGTAAAAGGAAATGGACCTCAAAAACTGCCAATGTTTAAGAGCGACGGCAAGGAAAAATCGACCAAAATCTTAATTTGGTGGCAAGATTTGAAAAATCAATTTCTTTCATTTTTTGTTCATAGATAGCTTTTAGGTGGATAAGAAACCTGATTGAGGGAAGTAGATTGTTCCTGCCGAAAGCTTTTTAGGGACTTGTCAGAAATTAGCAGGGGGGGAGGGGGGGTGGGAATTTTAAATTTGGGTTCGGAAATGATATGACCCATCCCTGCAATGGGAGTGAAATTGGCTAACCCTCCCCTTGACCTTGGCCTAAAATATCATGACCCCCCCCCCCCCCTTCTAGTATAAATGATAAAATCTACTAGGGTGAGTCAGTATTATGAAAGCTCAAAATATATTTCTAATCTGTTTTTGTAATGCCATATATATACATTTTAGATGACAGCATTAAGCTGAGTCCGACTCTGATTCTGACAGCTGATCACTCAACTCTCCTATTTCTCCCAGGTTTTTTTTACAAAATAAAGAACTTCTTTTTTCTTTTGTGGGTGAACCTCTACATGATCACGGACACATATTTGCATGACCCTCCCCCTTTTAACGGCCCATTTTTCATGACCCCTCCCTTTTCTGCAGTCTCAAAAAGTTGTGACCCTCCCTCTGTTTCCACCCCCCTCCCCCCCTGCTAATTTCTGACATGTCCCTTATTTGTGAGAAAAATTAGAAGATAGGTTTTCGATGTCGGAGTCTCAGACTGCCCTAATTTTTAACACTTCTTATCCAAAAATAAGGACTTTAACAATGGTAATTCGCTAAGGATGACGGAACAGGAAGATATTTCGTCTTGTTACTTTACGATCGAGGAAACTTGGAGCCGTTAAATAAGTTATTTTGGTCACGCTTCACTATTTTTACCGGACTTGAAGGCTGCTTAAAGGAACCCAAGCCAAATCTCAGGTATGCTTTGAATGAATGTCTAAATGTGTGAATAAAGGAGGACCGAGAAAATTTGGAGCTATACCACATGAAGAATAATGCCAGAGAAAACAACTACTAAATTAAAATTTTTGTCACTGCAAAAACCTGTTCTTCGTTTTTGAATTATGTTAGTTTAACGAGTCTTGATATTGCTTTGAAAGTGTCTTCTAGTGAAAGAAGAAGAGTTGTTCTATTGATGAAAAGTGTCCAAATTTCTCCTTGCGGCTTTATTTGCGAACGTGAGGAGAGTTGATGTTAGAAAATTTCGGGTTGAAAGAACGGTCATTTTGAGACTCGGACCACGAAAACTGATATTCTTATTTTTCTCAAAAATAAAAGGCTTTTTGCGGGAACAACTTACATCAGATTACTTATCTACCTAAAAGCTATTTATGGACAGTAAAACGGTTGGTTTAATCGCTAAATTGAAGCACTTTGTTCCTCAACATACCTTGCTAAATATTTACCGTGCGTTAATCTTGCCTTATTTATCTTACGGTTTGATAGTTTGGGGGCAGGCGTCAAAAACACATTTAACAAAAATCTTATTGCTTCAGAAAAAAGTTATCCGTTTCATATTTTTTGCCAACAGGAAAGTTCATGCCATTCCTCTTTTTAGTGATGCAAATATCCTGCCAATTAGCTTTCTCTATTTTAAGTCCGTATCTTACCTAATCCTTGATATTCATACTAATTCTGCACCCTCAAAAATCGTTAAATTGTTCTCGAAGACATCATCTAAAAATAATATGTACATCAAAAAATTTAATCTTGAAAAACTAAGACAAGCCGTCCCAATTTTTGGCGCTAAAGTATGGAATGAGATACCAGGTAGAATGAGAGATGTGTCAAAATAAGTGTTTAAACGAAAATTAATCAGTGTGCTCTTCGAAATATTAAAAGACAAAGATGATTACCTTGATGCAACCATGATAACACGAGAAATAAAATCGCGAAATGCTAAACCTTAGCCTCTTTCACAGGTTGCATTAAACAGATTTGTCTTTCTTGCTTTTGAATTCATTACAAATATTTCTTCTTTTCTTTTTCTTTGCTTTTTACTTATTATAATATAATATCTGATTTATAATATAATTAATATGGCACCTCTCGACTAGCGTTTTCTAGCTAACTGCGTGCCAAAAAATTGTACTTGTAATGTTGTGATAATAAACGTCTTGTCTTGTCTTGTCTTGTCTTGTCTTGTCTTGAACAAAAAAAGAAAGGAAATAATTGATTTTTCAACTCTTGCCACTCGTTGGTCGATATTTCCTGACCGTCGCTCTTAATAATGTTTAATAAACAAAGCGACAAATATATACAGCTAAATCAGAAAGGGTTGCTTTGGTAATTGGACATTGGGCATTTGGACATATGGAGCAATGTGCACAATGATATACTTGAGTGACCACCAAACAAAATCTTCCCAATACCCAAAGCAACCATTATTGATATATACACATATATTTACATATTTTTATGGTCTCTTTTGTTGTTGACCATAGAAATAACCTCAAAATGTTCAAAACTTTGCAGTGAAACCACTCGCCCACGTTCGTGGTTGTCATCGAGTTTCGTCAAGTTTAATATTTTAAAATATATATATTTTTTTAATATTTTAATATTTTCGAGTTTAATACTTTGACGTCATTTTGAGTTTCGTCATTTCGAGTTTAATATTTTGAGTTTAACAGTCAATTGACAGCAACATGCCGATGGTAAAAATGAAGACTTGTCCAAACAATGTATTGTGGGGGATTTTAAGAGTTCAGGAATTGAAAGATTTGGGAGGCTAGAACTTTATTTCCTTTGAAGAAACTGTAAAACGTAAAATATTTCTGCTGCATATATGACTAAATTTTCTTTTCTGATCTTCCGTGATAGGTAAACGACAATAGTGTGGAGAAGTGAATTTGCAGGGATCCGCTCAAAAACAAATTTAAATCCTGCAATTAACTAAACACTGTTTTCTTTTTTCGCCAGCAGTTTTAAAGAACTGAAAAACACCAAAGAAAGGAAGGTCAGCAATTTGTAAACACGATACCCATCCGCCACAGATCAACTTTTAGAGGTTTGCTCGTGCAAATCCTTAAAGAACACTATCAGATGCTCACAAGCCTTATAAACGGAGGAAGTATGAGCAATCTTATCAACGGTAGGAAAACTCGACGTACAGTTTGTTAAAATGCCTGTACCCTGCGTCAAATGATTTTTCTTCTGCACCCTTTGCCTTGCGCAACTTTGCTGCCCGAGGTTTTACGAGGCATAAACATAACTTACTCAGTAAACAAGGTAGGAAGCCTGGATCATTTACAAAGACATTAAATTGCAGTAAAAGCCTCATTTTGTCTTGAAACGGAAGAAAGCGGAAATATACTGAAGAATTATATCAGGCCTGTTTTCTGTGGAAGATTAAGAGCTAACTGACTAGAAGAATTGTGTAAAGAGATGAACGGTTGTTTATGAGCATATGGCAAGTCAAGAAACCCACAGGGCTCAATTCTGAGACGTAAATGACACTCCAATAATAAACTTATACGGAATTTAGGCAATGTCATGTTCGCCGATTATAAAAACAGCTACCAATTTGTGTATCAACAAGTTTCTGCTTGCGACGGATTTTCCAATCTCTCTTGTCAGAACACCTAATATCAATGACAAATCGATAAGCACTTCTTCTTAAAGGAATAAGAGAAAGGTGGGAATATTCAATTTTGAAGTAAAAATGCCATCCATACCAAATTAAGTACGTGCATTGCTAACCAATAAGCGGAAAGCTGCTTGGGTATTATGTCTGTCTATCAGTAAAAAATGAAGCTTGCGACGAACTCAGCCTTTTCAACAATGGTGGTATTGACTGCAGCAAAATTTGTTGCTAAGCCTTTTTAAACAAGAACTTCACATGCCATGTACGTGTTGATTGACGCCAAGGCTGTGCAAATTACCGTTGATCATAAGCGTTAACTGTTACTTATAGAAGATAAGACTTTTACTGCATTGCTGTAAAACTGAATTTCCTTATGAACGACTTAAATCAATTATCATAATAGCAATACTGAAATCTATAGTTGAAATGTTATCATCGTATGCATAACACTTAGACATTTCAATGTCAGACCTTTAACTCGCCATAAAACAACTTTCCCTGAAACAATGCTTGCTTTTACATAATTATAATAACTTTCTCAGCGGCCGGAGCTGGCACACCATTTTGAGGCTCACCACGTAAGTAAAAGAATTCTTCTGAATACTTACCTGAAATTAGAAAACCAAAAACTCTCTAGACAGGCATAATTGTGGACCAAAAAAAATGTTTGTCGAGTACTCAACAGGATGATAACTTCACGCACCACTTAAATCCGTCGATTAATTATCTAGAAAACTGACCTGGCTGATCATGCATACCGTCTTAGTTTATTCTTGGCCATGAATTTGCATTTACCTCAACATGTCACTTAACCATGCAATTTCAAGGTTTACGTAACATGAAAAAAGCAAACAAGTCAAACAAAACGATGGCTTTAATTAAGCCGTCCTAAAATGTTTTGTGAAATCTGAATAAACTGGAGGCCCTTCATCTTCATCGGCCAGCTAACAGTGAGTCCCGTGATTTAAAACGGTTAAAGCTACAGTTTAGACGTATCCATCTTAATTACCTCTGAGTCTGTCCGCTGAAATTGCAATCAAAATGAAGAAATGTACCAATTCTTCACTGTAGTTCTCTAGAAGATGAAATGCTGTAATTGCCAGAATGTCTTGTTAACTTTTATATCATCTAATGGTAACAGTACTCTACCTTCCTTGGTTCAAGTTCTTGTTTACATTTCACGGTGTTCCTTCCAACATATAAGTTAACAGTGAACTTACGACCTTGATGCCATCCAACTTCCACCACATTTCAGAGGACTCACGTAAACAAAAAATTCTTTTGCTATTTTGTTTTGTTTTGTTGTTTTTATTTTGACATAAATTATGGATTTACCAAATGATTAATTCCAAGAAAAAATTAATCCTGGCACTCTAGGGAAGAGTTGCCGAATCTCATTCACTGTTCAATCTATCGCGGATTCGCATTGCTAAATAACTTCACTGAAGACGACCACGATGGACTTGCGGCGCTTAATGCTTCAGTTAGAATCTTGTTCGAACTTCCGCAAATTCAACAATTAGCTCCACCGACTTCCTGGGTGTAATATGATAAACAACTATTTAAAAACAATGAATCATTCGGCAAAAGTGGAATTTTTTTCAAAAACGAAGAAGTGGAAATGGGAACCAGATATTGGGAACGAGCAGTCAGCGGTAACACAATAGACCTTAGTATATATTTGCCTGTAAAAATTATTTCTGAAAGCTGACATTTTCCAGTAGATGCTGCTAAAACGGGAAACGTGAAACTATAAGAATTCAATGGTAATTTCGACAATTATTTCTAAATGGCAGCTATAAAGAATGAGAAACGTTTAGTCTCTCTGATCTGAGTGAAAGAGAAGCGTTGACCCTTTCAAGCGTTGACCCTTTTCCTGAAACGTGATCGTCCTTGTAAAGTGTTTAGAAAGTTTCCGAAGCCACTTCACAAATGTTTCCTCCGCCTAATATGGTAGCCGAAAATCGAGTTAAGTTTTACCTAAAGGGGACCCCATTAAAACGTCGCGTCTCGGCAAAAGCTATTAATAGTATCCTATTTACATCGATCTTACCCGCACTCCAATTGAGGCATGGAAGTCTGGCGGCCACTTTCAGATAAAATGTAGAACAATTAGTGTATGAAATAGGGCGGGAAGGCTACCAGCAGGGAGGTGGAGTGTACATAAGCTAACGATGAAAAGGATATTAGACGCCAAACAGGAAGTACTTTAAACTTCTATCGAAATCGTCATAAATGTATTTGTGCGATCCCTCTTATACTCGCTTGGGTAAGACCGCTGTAAATAGTTTGACGACGTCATCACTTGGGGCGCCATAATTTCTCATTTGATTTCACCATGTATATCAATTCGATTAGTTATTTAATGGCCCATATCAACAGGTTTGGTAAAGAAAAATTACAAAGTAACTATATACTGTACCGAACGTTAACCACACGCTGAGCCTGTGTTTAAATGGTTCTTCGGCCTCGGCACGATGCAAGAAAGCCATCCATCCCACAATGCGTAAAGTGGTCATCAAAAATGCAAATTGTTTTATACCGATAGGCTGTATTTTATCTTCACATGACCATTTATCAAACAATCATTAGTGCTTAATACTCATAAAGGATTAACTTTTGTCAGATTTTCCTTAATCTGCCTGATTATTCAGTGGTAAAGAACATCATTTAAGGTGGCTGAACACAGTTTTGCGGAGCGGTAACTCGCTTGACGGCGCGTGTTTTAAATTAGGCAAACAAACATGGCGGCGAAAAAGCAATGGTACATAAAAGACGATATCTCGATCAAAATCTACTTATTAAAATTTTGTGATATGTGGCAGAATTTTTACTTATGTAGTATTTTAAATAATGAGAACTTTAAAAATGGAAATTGAACAGATGAATTTCGTGACACATTTCATAAATACAGTACAATTCTATTATTGATTATCTAAAAAACCAGCTGCTAGAATTTGGTCAAATTAGTTTCAAATGGTAATGATTAATTATGGTAAGTTGTGTGCAAGTTTATGGAAAAATCTTATGAGCAAATTTGGTGTAAACTGAGCAAAAGCAAAATTTTAAGGTTGTATTCAGTTGTTCATGTTGCAATGGAAACTACGAAAACGTCGAATTTTACCTGTCAATCAAAAGTTTTCATCAGTATATTTTTCACTTGCCAAGTTTCAGCTTGTGAGCTGCAACCATTTTCTTGCCATGATTTGACAAACTGCCAAAACTGTGTTCAGCCACCTAAAGCTGAAACTATTCTCTTAGCCTTCTAGTTTTTTATCGTCTGAAATTATTAGTCTTTTCACTTAAGGCGAGACACAGCATTCTATCGCGAAATTGCGTTAATTTCAGCCGTTCTTTATAAAAAAAATGAGACCACCAAGGCTTTCCTTTTTTTAGATAGCAATACTGTCCGGAATTCGCTCAGGTAACAGATTTATATAAGGCAACTCCAAGGATTCGTTTCGAGCCTTGATCGCATCAGATATTTCCTGAAGAGAAGCCTGGAAGCGACAAATTGCTTCCTCTGCTTTATCGCCTGTTAAAAGACTGTACGTGGCATCACCAAGGAAACGCTAAAAGAAAAAAAAAAAGAATATTGAAAAAAAAATCAACTTTTTTTGCGATGGTGTCATTTTTTTGCTGCATGGATTTGCAATCGTTAGTCGGTGTAAAAAATTTTTATTGTTAATAAAGTTACAATTAATCTGGCCAAATACACGGACAAAGAACTAAAATTATGCAGCGCAGAGCAGATTTAAAAGGAGGGATGGATAGGTTTACGATAGGTTTATTTCAATACACGGCGTTTTTTGTCTTTGTTTCTCTTTTGTTTAAAAGCAAGTGTCATAAGTTGGAAATTACTTTCTGATGAGCCATCTCATGGAAATCCAGTTGACACATATGCTCACCTCGTCCTCGGCAAATTTAGTTGTCACATACAAGAAAGCAATTTGATGGGCAGCCTGAGACTTGTTTGGAAGCGTCTCCATGATGGACTTCAGAGAAGCTTCGTTTTTCTTGGTTGGAGGAGGGCGACGCATCAGATGAGGAGTGTTGGGGATAAAACCTGCAACATCCATGAGTCCAAAGTTCACTGCGGCATGCTGGCATGAGCACGTGAATGCTATGCAGGTAAGTACGTGAATGAGCTGGTCGACGGTTGCAAGGCTCTTTGGAAGCTCGTGATCATTTCCACCTTCCCCAACAGGAAAGCCATTTTCCTGTAAATCTCTCAACCAGGCTTGCAGCTCCGTGTCTTTGGCAACTTCGCCATCTGACCCGTAGTACGTGGAGATCACTTCTTTCATGAATGTTGATACCGCTTTCCAGAGGCGAAGAGCATCATCTCTGTTGATAAGAAATAATACTTGCTTGTTGTTAGGCACATGAATGCTCCACATTTTGATGGAGACGATATTAGTACAGTGTAATATTGAGTTCGCCAAAAAGACAACCTGAAGGCACTTGTGTTCTGTGACATGTGCAGAATACTTCATGTGCAGAAAGTGCGCGCGTAAGGTATTTACGCAGTTTATTTATAGTTTTGTTTTGCAAGCTCTCTACAACTTTTTCTTTAAAAACTTTCGTAAGATAAAAACGCTCCGGTTTCACTAGTGCAAATTGTCTGGTGGAACGACTGTGATCGCGAAAAAGCAACTCGGAGCGAAACGAACTTTCGAGCGAACTTCGTTTACGATTCTGATTGGACTTACTACTTTTCTCCCCTCTGCCCACAGAGAATATCAAGTGTGTTAATAAGGCCGCAGTAATGAGAAAACTGTCAAAGTCCAGGATACCGTCCAGAACGGCCGTCGCGTTTTCTTGCCGACAAATAAAACCTTGCGAGAAAAATTTCTTCAAAAAAAGTTGTGAATTCTTTTGAGTATTTGAAACCATTCTGTTAAAAAAAGCCTATTAAATTTAGTTTTAAGCAAGGTACCGAGCATTTTAAGAAAAATCTCTTTCTCAGCATAAAAAAAACCGTCGAATCTGGCTATTTGATGCAAAATCCGGTGAAAAAATCGGCAAAAGACGATTTATAGGTTTTTGGATTAACACATTCGCCCCCGAGCCGCCCGTAACCGCCCGTGTGGATCCACGTTCTTTCTGCTGCTTGTGACGACAAGCAGGGCAAAGGCCCTCAAATGGAAACGTGAAATTTGAGCTTGATTTAAAAGGATTTTAAAGTTGTATGAATGAATTGGACTAACAGAAAAAGGGTCACTTATTCGCTTTGACTAAGCAGTTCTTGAGATTGGACCATAACATCAAAGGATTCTTCCTTACTTGGCAGTAATTCTTGATGTTCGGTTGTACCATTTGCGAGAATCCACCGGGGCGTTTCCGAAGATTTAACAGGGAGTTATATTTTTCGCGATGAAAAGAAATTTTCCCATTGACGACTAACTTATCCCCTACGGCGGCTGCTGTGTGGCTTGGCGTTAACCTGTTTTACCTTCTTCATTACAGAGACAGGGACTTTTTTCCAGCTTCTTTGCATGTGCTTCGGTAGGTCTTCACCCATTGAAATATACGAGTTTTTCAGCCTCTAGCAAACCCTCCGAACGTGATCTCTGTGAGCACGACGTAAAGCGAGCGAAGAGCGGTCGGGCTCTGCTTCTGTTTGGCTTGTCAAGACGGGGTGCGCCGCAAAGCTTCACATTCGAGACTTCTCCCACTGGTAGGCTTAAATTTTAAAGTTGAGACGTCGCGTACCAGCTAGAATCAATCTTCGCCTCTGAGCTCGTTGACACCCAACAGGTTAAGTGGACCACTCGTTTACGCAGTTCGCGACGCGTTCTACAAGGTCATAATGTTCACTTTTGGTGGACTCAAGGGAATCTCTGGTCTTGTCCACTGTCTTTTTGACTTCACGGAGTTTTTTCTTTAAGGCTTGTATTTGGACTTCATCTATTCTAGCTTCCAGGTTAAGAATTCGTTCTTCGCGGCTTTTAGTATTATCTTCAATAGCTGTAAGCCTTCGTATGAGACCCTGGTATTCCTTTATTGTTATGTAGGCGCCACCTTCTTGGGCTGCTTCGATGGATTCAGTGTCGGTGCACGAGTTGCTTATCCCCGGCCGCTCTTTATCTAAATCTTTGTTTTAGGGTATTTCTGAAATTAGGGTATTTCTGAGCTGTATTTACCTGTAAAAATACTTGGGCAATTTCGTAGCATCTTCCACGCCATTCTTGGAAATCACTTCTGGTAGTGAAAGCATGCTAAACTTGAATTTCTTGTAGCTCTTCTTCAAAAGCTGTAGCATGCCTGGCCTGGTAACAAAGTCATGTCTGACGAAATTGTTAATGGCCATCACAGATCGAAGATGAGGGAAGAGAATTTTAAAGACAGGATGAACTGAGGGAAAATGGCGCCAAGCGGCCACGGCAAACGGTTCCATGACGAAATGAGTCTTGAGTATATGAGCGTTGACCTTTAGGAAAAATAAAAAAATATATAAAAATAATATGCAAATTATAATTTTTTTCTTGCGTATACGTGGCAATTCTGGAATTATAAAAGCCATAACATTCTAATCCAAGATGGCGTCCATTTGTGATAATAATCTTGGTAACAACGCAAACGCCGTAAGATTTTTTTGGTAGCTGCTTAATAAAATAACTGATTCGGCCATCCCTTTTCCCGGCCCAGAAAGTAAAGACGCCATTCGTGAAAATGATAATAAACCAAAATAACTTTTTCTGTTTTTTACAATTTTTAATATAGCATCCGAACTAAATATGTGCAAACTAGGTCTGAATTCCAAAAAAAGGCCAATTGTTATTAGCATAAGATCTTCTCATTAAAAAAAATTGTATTTTCCTCTGTGTCTAGGCTGTTGTAATAGAGGTTAAGTTGAGTTGAAGGTTTGGTTAGAGTGGAAGTCACTTATCTTATCCAGCCAGTTTACAAACACACCACTGAAATAACGTAACAGGGTTAAAAACCACAACTGGAAGGAGGCAACCATTTGTCTATTTACAAGCGTGGTCAGGGATTTGAACTCGAGACAACCGAGAAAAAATTCATTAAGTAGCCAGAAACTGGGACTGTCAGATTGCGATTCTGACGCGCTGACCACTCGGTGATTTAAACAGGAAACGCTTAGACATTTCCCAAACTAAATAGCTGTAACATTGGGACCTCGATTATTTTAGAAAGCTGCTTACCTGTTGCATTCTTAAGTCAGCGTATCGAAGCCACATCTTCGCCAACAGCCAATCATATTGTGAATCGCCATGGGTCCATATTGGGTTGGTATCACTGGGTTGCTGAAACAACTGTATGGCAATAGGCACCAGGTCTCCAGAGCTGTTAACGTAGAAGAGCCCTAGGGGATGAGCGGTGTAGCTTGTCTCCCCTTCTTCCCAGGATTCGGTTACGTCTTCCAGCTCTTTGTAGTCCACAATGTATACGTGGCCCTCCTAGTATCGGAAGATGGCATAGTATTGAGAAATTTCTCTAATAATTGTGGTCACGAAAAGGTTTTTTAAACCCCACTTTTCTTAATAGTACATACCGAGAAAAAGTAACTTTTTTTTATTCAGTAGCCTGGGTAAGAACCCTGCCAAGTTATATATATAATTATGAGGCGAATAAAGCGGAATGACTCGTAACTTTTCTTCACGAGTAACTGCCCAAATCAAAAAAAGAACTGTTTCTTATTGAAAAATTAGTGTTCTCCTCACGGGGTGTTCCAATTTTGTACCTTCATTTCCTGCTCCAATGTGAGCCCACGTTCCAGTGCACTTTTCACTAACGCATCTGTAACTGGAAAATTACTTGGCAATTTCTCGCAGCGCTCGAGAGCGTTCGGGCTGCAACCGTTCAAGAACATCGATCCGTAGACACTGTCCGCCATCCAACGGTCACCTTCCACAACTTTTGGCACTCCTACGTAGGGCCTGCTGAGGATCTTTTGAAAGTCATCGAAATTATCCCAGGTCTCGAGGAGAGTAGCTAGGTTAGAAAGACCAAAATCTATCACCGCCTTCTTTTTATCGTCAGCAATTGAGCTTTTGGCCTCGTGTGAGAATTGTGAATCTCTTGGGATATCAGAGTGCTTGGTGGCTTGCAGATGTCCAGGAAGGTCTTCGAAGCCTGGAAAGGTTCCCCATTTGTAACTTTCCTGGCGTTGCTGCAGTTCAATGTTTCGTTGAGTTTTGAGACATTCTTGTTGATCTTCGAAAGAAAGAATAGCTAAAGAGTTTAAAAGAGAGTTCATGTTAATGGTCTTAATGACACAAATATAAAAGAGCCAGTTACTTTGAATGGCCTTGAGGGTCGGCGTTAGAGAGGTTTTTTTTTTTTGTTTGTTTTCTTAGTGTTAAGCCATAACGCTTTTTTCTATTAAAAAAGTCATTTAAAAAACCTATACTCCGAAATATATTTGGTGACCAGTTTTACCCATTATTTGAGTTTATCACTGCCTATTTCTCTTTTATTTTAATGGCTGTTTCTTTTGAGTTTACTGTCCTTTGGGTCATGTTGGGTATCAGCTACCCACAGTCACCTTCCCAAAGGGTTTAGGCATAACCCAGTTTCCATATGGCATAGCAGCTAAGCGCGATGCCACTCCGTCTTATTTTGGCATCAAAACCATAGCCAGGTCAATTCCCAAGCGTTATGTAGTGATTGCCAGAAATTTGCAAATGGAGCAAAGGGCTAATAACGCATTGTTCTAGTTGCGCATCACCTTATACAGCTTTCCTATATTATGCTAAAATCAACGATTTCTTTATACTCGCCTTTTCCTTCAAATACAACTAAATCCGACAATACCCAGCGATAGCAAGGAAACTCGAAGGGGTCTTCCTGAGTAGAACTTATGACTGAGATCCTGTTTACAAACCAATCAGGATTCTTGTACCACCAGCCACCGCCATCATTGTGAAGATGGACCATGAGTACCTCGCCTACATCCATGGCCTCCATCGAGTACTCATCAACATCTCCTCTTTCAAAGTCATTGCCCCAGTTGTCTAACTTAATCATATCTGTCTTCCCTCCGGTTCCTACATGTCGAAAATTTTTATAAAAACAATTGTTCTCAAATGACTATAGAAACAAGACAACTTCTTATAACCTGCTTTAAATTTAAAGCTCTCCTTTAGCCAAAAGATATAAATAAGTTAAAAATTCCCAGCGGCTTAGTTGGCAAAGTGTAAAATTTATCTAGAACCTCTGGATTACATGGCCATCGAAATGTTGCATTCAGGCTTTACCCGGTCAAACGTTTTTTGCAAATATTTTCTTGGAGACTGGTTCTGTTCGAACTACTCCCCCAAAATAAATAGACAACATATTATACATGCTTTTCCATGGCCATCAGGGTTCACGTGTAGCAAGGAACACACAAAATAATGTTTGGCCCAAATAAAGTTAAACAGTTATCCTACCTGTCAGGGAGATGGATATAGTGGCATCTGTTCCCGCCCCTGAGTGGCTTCCAGTTTCAACCCTGATTAGATAAGAGGCCACGTTATCTGGGATGACTTTATTTGATCTCATGGAGCGCAGCTTCTGAGACCAAGCGTACACCGCATTTCGAATATGAAGAACAACACTGGGATCGTCAACAGACTGGGCCGGTAATAAATCAATGGAAGGCGGAAGGTTGCACAATGTGAATTTCAGACGCTCTATTGCCTTTGGAGACAACAGTGACGTCATTTTGATGTCAGCCAGATCCAGCCACGGATGTGTACTTTCATCCCATTCCCTCCCAATCTGAAGTATAAGATGCGAGTCTTCGGGCTTAGCTTCGTGGAGTTGAAGTTGAAGCTTGTACTCAAGAGTACCCTTACCGATGCGCTCTTTATACTCTCGCTTGAGATAGTCTGGAGGTAGGGTCTCATTTGGAAACCTTTGGTTGAAGTCCCTGTTTTTGAAAAAAAAGTTAAAGTATACGCCTGCTTTCGCACAATTCTAAAGTAGCCTTGGTTCGTATACTGGTTTTCGGGTGCACATCACAGTGGAGTAATGCCATGTTTAGTTGAACTGAAGAATCAGGCGGGACAGACAAGGTGGGCTATTATCACCTCTGTGAGACCTAATAGTTTTAAAAGATAATGCTTGCCCCAGGAAAAAAAATATCTGCAAAATGTTAATTGGCGATAACTCCTTTAACCCGCGTTGGATAAGAGGTGGTGTGAGTAGCAAACAAGGCTGCTTTCTCTCGATTCGTTTATTTTCGCAAAACGTCCTCAGTGATGTGTATGGGATTCAGGATATCGTTCGGTTCCAGTTTGCTGCTGTCGCTGTTGCCTCCCCGAGTTCCAAATAAGGTAAATGGTCGATATTCGATGTGAAGTAAACCAGTAAAAAGGCTAAAAAGGGATTATCCGATCTTCAGAATTAAATGATACATCTTACAATCTGATTAAAGCTAGTGTGGTGATGTCCTTAACTTACCAAGGATGCCATTGGACTTCTTCAGACAATAAACCCGTCTCCGGTGATCCGTCGGCTGGAATCATTCGAAATCTCACGTAACGTTTAATGCCATCAAAGGCTTTGAAATTTAGTATGACCTCAGTATAATACCTCTGATCGTAAAACGAATCAGGTTTTAGGCGCAGACCACCGATGTTGGCAGCGAGGCTACAATCGGATAACAAAAACAAGTAGTGTTATTTCTTAATGCCTTTTGATGAGAATGTGAGAAGCTTAACAATATTAATCCAACTGAATGGCGGAATAGTAAACAATATAAAAATATAATTAAATATATGGGCTCTAAAAACGTTAGATGATTGAAGTTGTAGAGAGGAACACACAACTACAGTCTCCTCCTAAATACATTGAAAACACTTTTTTTGCATTTTAAGCGGCATAAGATTTGTATCTGTTGTGTCATCCTCAAGGGCAACTTTAACCTTTTCGAAATTAAAAAGGTTTTTATTGGATGATTTAACGTTTGACGAAAGTGAGAAATTTTCTGATTCCTCCGTTCCATCACATTTTAGAATCCCAAAAAATAGGTTTCCCTTTTCTACGAAAAAAAGCCTAACCTGTGGAGTGAAATATGAAAAATTAAACTTGATCGGGACTTAATAGAGGATTTTCAGTAATTTTCTTTAAACTGCAGTTTAGGTGGTACTTCATGTAAACCTCGCTTTTGCTTTACCTTTTTGTTGTTGTTAGTGTTTTTTGTTTGTTTGTTTGTCTGTTTTTTTTTTTTTGCACGAACTGCACGTGCAGCTTTACGAGGAGCTGATGCATTGTACGCACAAGTCGTGCAAAAAACAAAAGATATTACAAAAGTTTGTTTTAAATGAAGCACCACTCAAACGGGAATTTAAATATTATGCTGTTTTTCACTTTGGCCATTTACTTACTTGTCAGGGCTGAGCAGATGATACGATTTTAAATCTCCTGAAATTTTAGCTCTTACAGCGTCAAAGATCGCTTTAGAGCTCCACAGGGGAGTAGTCGGTCCAGTTCCCATGACAAGATCACATGGGCTTTCTTCATCCTCACTTCCGACAAACCTCAGCGCCGCACCGCAGAAATCGAGCATCACGTCATCAACTGACTGGATAGTGGAGTGACGGATGCAAACTGGGTACGAACGTCCTGGTGTAAAGAACTCACAAGCTGGAAACTTGGGATTGGAGACAATTGTGGCGATGCCCTCGCTTCCGACACCAACAGGATGAGTGCCCCTTTGTCCTTTGATCATGGCTTTTGCGCCAAACAGCAGCTTAAGTTTGTTTGTATCATAGGCGATTCTTGCTGCATCGAAAAGTCCAGGTGGTGGAAGAGGCTAAAATCAGGGCAAGCAGAAACCAAATTATTAGAGAAAAAAGATAACATTTTGTCCTCCACTGACCTTACCCTCAATTATCAAATAATTCAGGGACTCATGTCATACTCTTTTTCCGTATGCAGATCATTTGAAGCTTGAAAAGAATGTTTTTTTTTTTAAGATTGATTGGTGCCAGAAAAACACAAGTTTTCTGGCACCAATCAAAAGCCAGAACGGCGGCGAGCGTTTGGAACTGGTCTGGTAAGACATTGTCCCCAGGAGCTCTTCTCGCTCGCCGTTCTTTACTTTTCTTCGGGCCACATTTTTCCACCCGTTTAGACTTTCCCTCGTCCCCACTATCTGCCCCTGGGTCTCCGAGGATGTATGAATTCATTATTACCCTCATTAATTCCTATTTAACTTTTTCCTTTTTCAATTTTTAGGACAACTTTACCGCAATTAGGTGTATATATGCCAGGAAAATTTACAATTCACTATCCATTAAATAATTGCTTCTATTCCAAAATGAGGGGTGGGGGACCTACATGAACAAGGTCTTTTTTTGAATTTATTCTTTGTGGCGAACAAATATATGTAGGGCTGTCTCGATTGTGCTAGGCAATTTTTGGGCAGCTTTTGACTTTTGATGCAACTTTCTGAGGTTCTAGCAACCTCGAGCAATTTTTCGCTTTTCTGAGCAATTTTTAAACAAGTTTAGAGCAAATAGCAAGCTCGAAAGAATTAACGATTTCAGAATTTGAAAAATTAAATTTATGCGAATTTCTTCAGAGAGTTAAGAGAGGATAACCTTCTCTTGTAAATGATTAATTCAACTTATGAACACATAACAACGTTTCGCAGACCTTAAAAGGCAATTGTTGCCTTATGGATAATTAATTAGTACCCTTAAAATTTTCCCCATAACAGCAAGCATCTCTTTAAAGCTTACTTCAAGCTATTTTTCTGAGCCAATGTTAGTAATTATAGTTAAAAACAGAAAATAAAGCTTTAAATTGACTTTTATATCAAAATATGCGGAAATTTCGGTAGCAACATTAACTTTTTGATTTTTTTTTTTCGGCTTTACAGTAATCAATTACAACTTTCCAGGCCTTAATATATGGCTTTACATTCCTACTGAAATTACTCCACGGTTCTTTTGCCCTATGTAAGTGGAAATTTGCTTGCAGAATCCGAAATCCAGCAAATTTTGAACAAAGAATCCAGAACCCAGTACCTGGAAACCGGAATCCATGGCGTGGAATCCAGAATCCAAGACAGTCTTAGATTCCCTTCTAAATACTGTACCTTTTCAAACTCTTCAATCTTCTGTTTGAACAGCTCTTCTCCCATAATACCTTTGTAAACTTCATACCCTATGTTTCTCCCTGAGAAAGAGGCATATTTAGTCTTTAATACATGTATATAATGCAGCGTATGTGAAGCCTCAACAACCTGCCCCCATGCACATAATACTCCCTTTTGCAAAGTTTAGCAACCGAGTATTATGTGTTCGCCGTTATGTCCCGCACTTGCTTGGTCCCTGTACGGAGTTTTCCCAGTCTGTCTCGGTCAATTCACTTCGGTGACCACGTGACCCCAAACGCGTTAGCCGCGCGGAATAATGCGACCTAGGGACTAGGCAAGTCTTGCACAAGTTGCTTAGTATCAGTGTGCAATTTTCGCCAGTCAGATATTTACGGGTCACGAAATTTTCTGAGGTATATCCGTCCTAAAATCCTTCAAAAATCCATATATAAATTTATTTTTCCCAGTATCCAGTCTAGCAACCTTACCATCAATTTAATTTGCTAATTAGTTCTGTTTGGTGTTCGTCTGTATTTAACTATCTATGTTTATGTAATGTGTGTAAGAAGCAAATAAATAAAATTTTGAAAAAAGTATCTAATGGAACTAAGAGACGTTTTCTTAAGGCTTAAATGATCTGTGTCATGAAATTAATCAAACTTCAAACAGTAGTCAAGAGAGCTGCTACCAAGATGAGTCAAAACATAAATTAAAATAATCGCTCAAAGCATCAAACTGAAAGTATAAATAACACAGCAAAAACAAAAGAAGGCAAGGATGAACAAATGAAGACAAAAACGGATTGTAGTTGCTGTTTTTGGAACTAAAACTTGTCAGCCTAACAATTTTAAAGGGTTTGCTTAAGATCCGGAACCCGGAAAAAACCGGAATGAGCGATCGATAGATAGATAGATAGATAGATAGATAGATAGATAGATAGATGGATAGATAGACAGACAGACAGACAGACAGACAGACAGACCGATCGGTCGATCGATCGATCGATTGATAGATAGGCAGATATATAGATAGATAGATAGACAGACGGACAGACAGACAGACAGACAGACAGACAGAGAGATGGATGGATGGATGGATGGATGGATGGATGGATGGATGGATGGATGGATGGATGGATGGATGGATGGATGGATGGATGGATGGGTGGGTGGGTGGGTGGATGGATGGATGGATGGATGGATGGATGGATGGATGGATGGATGGATGGATGGATGGATGGATGGATAGATAGATAGATAGATAGATAGATAGATAGACAGACAGACAGATAGGTAGATAGATAACTAGATAGATAGTTTATTCACCTTAAAAACTTGCAGCCAAAGGGCTGAATTGCGAAAATGCAATAATTTGCAACTGTAATAATTTACTTAGCAATTAATGAATTCGGCTTTCGTAGGATATGAATAATTAAGCAGATCGAAGAGGGTGTTATCCACCGAGGCCGAAGATCGAAGTGGATAACACCCTCCGATATCTGCTTAATTATTCATATCCTACGAAAGTCGAATTCATTGATTGCTTTATTATTCATTCAGAATAATTCCTAGTTTAAAAACATAGCTAAAACATGCTTACCTGCATCGATGTTAAGCTCATCTTCGATAGTGTACGTTTAGGTTTGTCCAGCTCTGCAAATATTCTCCAAATAGCAGATGTCGCCCTCCGAGTTGTCTTCTTGCTGTTTTTGCCATGTTTTTAGCTACTATTTCGCCTAATTTCAGATGTAGTTCTTACTCTTGAAACGAGTGAAATGTCCTCCATTTTTTTTTTTTCACAACCAAAACAACTCAACCTTGTCCCCAGTTCTTCTCGGTTAACGGTGGCTTAACCTGTAGAAAACCTGTAGCGGGCTGCATTTTTGACGTCATTTCCTCGTTAAAGATAAAATTCTTCCAAATTTGGTCATCAGTAACTGGTTATGGTGAATTATGCGTATGCTTTTAAACAATCAGAATTGGGGAAAAATTTTGAATGAATAATAAAACTAATTAAAGAAAGATGATCTGGCATAATTTACAATTTTAAAACTGTTAGAAAATCACAAATTCAAAAGCATGCGTCATGTTCCTACATACAATAAGAAACAAAATTATTAATGTTAAAAAGTTATTAGCCCAACACTTTTTCAAAATTATTTTTGTAACGTTTGACATAATCTTTCAAGGAGTTGTTTGTTTGATAAGAAGCTGTGAGTTTGTCATTTAAATTCACAAGTAAATTCCTTACTGACGTTATGTTCGTTTGCGAACCGGGTGTAGACGCGATGTTGGGCAATATTAACCAAATGGATTAGACAGTAGTGACGCATCCCCTTTAACTTCCAATTAGTCATTAAAATTAGAGGGAGGTAAACTTAAACTAACTGAGTATACTTACAAGGCATCTTGAATCCGGACTGGTCAACGTGTCTGTAAAATCGACGTAGCCAGAAAATATGCAAATAAATCATTAATAGAAGAGTTCAAGTGTTATGAATATTAAGGGCCTGTTTACATGGAGGTGGGGGACCCCATTTAGGTGAGGTAACCCGCTTAGGTGGGGTAACCCGCCTGTCCATATAATCTCTCATTTTACTTGGATCACGTTTACACGATAGGTGGGGTAACCTGCCTAGCCGGGGTCGGATTCGGGATACATCAAATTCGAGCAAAATTCATTTTGGCGGTGGCTTTGCATCATTATTAAAGGTAGCAATAGAAAGCCACAGCACTGAAGGTTGCAGCAAGAGAAGCACGTGAGTGTAGAAGAGTATTAATCGCCAAAAAACGAGGTTTGCCAGCATTTTTCTTGTTTACGTGCTTAACGACCATTCAATAAGCTTGAAAATGTGCACCCCGGGAGTTATTTTTTTACTCCACCTAAGCGGGTTATCTTACCTACCTGGGGTCCCCCACTTCCATGTAAACAGGCCCTTAATTGAGATACCAATTGACCACTCCAGGAAATACCATAACATACCATAAGGCTGTTTGTTTGTCACCCCAAAATTTAGCATAAGCATTGTTTTCAGTTCCTCTTGGGGCCATTTTAATTCCCAAGAGAAACTGAAGACAATGCTTATGCAAAATTTTGGGGCGACGAACAAAGAGCATTATGGTATGTTATGATACTTTCTGGAGTGGTCAATTTTACTACCGTTGAATTGGTTTGAACAACAAAATCACCACCGTGATGTCTTTAGTAAGAACCGTTGCCTTGCAAACAGGAGAGGCGTAAAAAGGCACTTGATCGCTTTGGCCGGCAGAAAAAAGTGTCCATGGTAAATATTTCTGAGAAATGGTGAATAAATTATGGACACACCGGCTGAGCTTTCCTTCTGATCTTTTATATTGCTGTGGTAAGACAGACCTCCACGTCCATGGGATAAAATGATTACGCTTACCCAGGGATTACAGCTAGGCCACCTATCAAACCGGTGCGAAACATTTGAAAGCCCTTACATCTTTGCTCTCACTGGTAAAAATTACTATGGATCGATTTCCCTGTCTATCTGAAAAGAAAGATTCTTGGTCGCCCACAGTTGCGGTCCTAGTCTTTCTACGCCGCGAACAGAGTTTTAGCTGGTGTTCAATCACTAACTGAAGCACGCACAAGAACCCTCGCGTATTTTGCCTTGTCATGAATATCCGTATAGCTTTGACTTATATTATAGAGAGCTATTCTGTTTGTGACGTCCGTTTCCTGAGAAAGAAACAAAAGAGAAGCGGCCTTGTCTGGAATAGTGTTTGGTACCGTGGTAAGCTTATTTTTACTAGTCTAAATAACTGAGAGAGGAAATGTTAACGTTTATTTTGAACCAACGGCTACCTGGTCTGTTAAAAAATGTCCAAATGAAAATCCTTTACAAAATATACTCGTTTATAGGATCCAAAAGGCAAAGGGCAGACGTCATGTCACGTTCCAGTTTCTCAAATTTTATGCATCGCTAATATCACACTATTGTTTTCGGGTTACTGTGAGACACGTGACCAGCTGATTACCAGGGCCTTATCCCGCCCGTCCAATTTTCTAAGTGAAAAGCACTGGGAACAAGGTCGTTTCATAGACAAGCTGATTTTCAGTCATGTCGCGTAATAATATTAATTACAAGCAAGATAGGATTTCTCGAAGGCTTTTTATGTCCAGCGCTAAGCGTTAGTTAAACTTTATTTTATTTTTATCCATTTTTGCTCAATCGCCCCATGTAAGGAAATCCTGATTTCGGAATCCAGGAAATGTTTGCTTGTGGCATACGGAATCTGGGAAAATTGGGCTTGTGGAATCCGGAATCTGGAATCTGGAATCTGGAATCTGAAATAATGCCGGAATCCCACTTGCGATTTGCATTCGGAATCCAGAAGTTCCACTGACAAAGAATGGAATCCGGTACCTGGAATCCGAAATCCCTTAAAAGGGGCGAGACATTTTTTAGCGGGGCTTCAACGCGAGCGAAGTGCGCGTTGGACAGAGCCGCATACTCATGGAATATGGTCAACCTCTTTTCGTTTGGTTGTCACGTGATTGACCGAGCGTACGTACGTATGTACGTTCTACCCAGAATACAAGTATTTACGTACGTACGCGAAAACAGATTGTAAGGGTGGGGTAGGCGAGACTATCAAAAGGGAGCGAGGGGTGTCTCAGGCGTGTCTTGGTAAGTCTACATCCTGTATATTGGACATTAAAAAAATGGTTAATTGACAGCTGTCAAAACAGGATAGCCACTGACCAGTATCACATGACCATATCGCGGGCTCACGTATCAACTCATCGAGGTGACGTGATTTATTTGGAAGCTGTCCGCTGACCAGTTGTTTTACTAGATCGCAATCAATGTTCAATCTCATACTTTCTAGCTAGTTCGAGAGCACTGGAAAACTGATAATGATAACTGATAACATCCATTGGACATCAATGTTGTGATCAATTGACTGCTGTCAAAACAGTTATCCGCTGACCAGTATCACTTGACCGTATCGCGGGCTTAGGTGTCAACCCACTGAGGTCAAGTACTTTTTTGAAGTTATTTGCTGACGAGTTACTGCCCTAGGTCTGTATGATAAAAACAGTCCCCCATAGTACTGTTTCACCTCAGATATGATGTTCAAATGGTATAAAAAGTTGGTTTACACGCGCCCAGATTTGTTGGCAAGATTTTGTAAAGTAAACTTATCGAATGCAAAAAATTCGACCTGATTTTTTTCCAGGCCTAATTAATCTACGCTGATCAAGAGCCATTATGGCTCTTAAATGTGATCGAAGATGATTGCTACTTTGGGGGTGTACGTATGAGGCTATTTGGGCTGTTTGCAAATCATTTTTCTCTAAAATCACTTAGCCTTTCCCTCAAAAGTCAACTGAACTGTGGAATACAAGTTTATTGTTGGATTTAAATTATACATTTATTAATGGTAGCCTCGCTTTTAGCCCTGGCTAAATCTATATCTATTGTGGGAAGATTTCAGAGCATTGTCGTCATTATCATCAACACCATCTCATCAACACCGCCATCATCATCTTCAACAAAGTAATGTTATCACCTTAAGTGCCCAAAACCTCAATTATTTTTTACAGAGAGACACATACCTATCTTGTGGGTTATTGATGTACTGATCATGACTGCTCTTGCCAGGTTTAACAGTTTGATGGCGAATGGATGCACTCTTTGACTTGCGGTTACCCATAGCTGGTTCCAGTCTTTAAAGAGCACAGTCTGTTTTTTCTAGGAAAAGATAGAGGCTAAGGCAGCATCAACAGATAATAAACCATTTTACAGTTGTGGGCTTAGTACCCTAGCCTTCCAGTGAATGTGAGGCTCAGGTTGACCTTGTTTTGATGCAAACCTGCTTTGCTTTCTTATGGAAATTGTCCTTGAAAATACTAGTTAGCATGAGAACAACTTGATTTACATAATAAAGCAGGAAGGTTTATATCAAAACAAGGTCACCTCCAGCCTTGCTTACATCCATAACTGTAAAATGGCCTATTAACAGTAAAGTTGGCATTAGGCCATTTTATAGTTGTGGATGGAAGCGAGGCTGAGGCTGACCTTGTTTTAATACAAACCTCTATGTCAAAGTTATAGCCATTAATTCATTTTCCACAAGTAAATGCATTAGTCCCTGGCCTTAAACTACTTGAGTACCGTAAAATTCCGAAAATAAGCCCCTCCATGTATAAGCCCCTCCAAATATCAGCCCTCCAAACTCGTAACGCAAAAAACCCTCCGTTAAATTGCCCCTCCAAATATAAGCTCCCCCGGGGGCTTGTACTTGGAAATTGCCCGCAAATACAAAGTATAACAAAGCAAAAACGGTAAATTTCCTTCCAACTATAAGGCTTGCCCAATCGATTTTGAAACGCACATTTCCCTCCGTAGATAAGCCCCTCCGAATATAAGCCCCTCCAAAAATAAGCCCCTCAAAAAGGGCCTTTGAAAAATATAAGCCCCGGGGCTTATTTTCGGAATTTTACGGTATTTGATCAAAGTTGCAGGCTTTTTAGCGACTAGTTTCAATAAAAACATGCCTACGCCAGGCGCTTGGAAGTAATGGGCGCAAGAAAGAGCGGGGCGCGCGACGGAGACACGCGAGGGAAAAGGGGGCGCCTACCCAAAAGGCCCATGAAAATCATTTCTACTCGCTTTCTGAGGGTGTGGAAGATTCCTATTGGTTAAGCGGCTCCCGATGGGATAAGGGTTCTCCTTAGGAGAAACAACTGTGAATCAAAGAAAACACGAGATCGTTTGCACATGATGGAGTGCATAGACTGACAAGACAGTGAAGATCAGTCATTACACCACTAAATGGTGTAATCGAAGTTCAGATCTTGGAGGTCACTTCAATGGGACTGTGTGGCTGTAATCTAAAAGAAGAGTTAGATTGTTTAAAGACTTCAAACGATTTGACATCAAATACGCATAGAAGAAGCGGCGACAGACTAAAGATTTGTCGAATCGTTGAAATGAAGATCAGAGGAAAGATTATTTGTTCAAAGAGAACTGGCGGCTTGCATTGTTAATGAAACGCACACCATCAAGGCTTGAGGATTGATGAAATGAAACACTTTCCACTGAGGGGCATGAATATGAAAAACCTTTCGCTATTGTTATTATTTGCTTGAAGGCGACCTGACTTCTAATCATGCATCTCATTAAGATAGGATGATGTCATAGTTTATTTTCAGTTGGTAAGGAGCAAGTGATGTCAAAACACCCTGGGATGACGTCATCAAAAAATGTTGAGATCATAATCTATAAATAGGAAAGTGATATCATGTCCCTTCTTGGTCATGATGATGTGATATTTTTTTCAGGTATGATGATGCCATAGTTTATTTTAATTATGTGTGTCATATCCTTATGCGGGTATGATATCATTATTTATATTACTTTTAATTAGGATTTTATATATGGATCAGTAATCTGAAAAATGGGTATTGAACACTCTTTAAAAGTAATAGAGCTTGATCACCATCGTATGATGGCGAGGACATTTTGAGTCAGTTTGTGTTGTCTTTTTCTTAGTACTACTTTTTACCCGGATCAACAATTTCTAAGCTGAAAGAAATTACAGTCAAGGCAGGTCAAGCGTACCCACCAAGATTCTATCAATAAATTAATTATTTGACAAACGAATGCGTTAGTCGTTCGCGTGACTAGTGTCAAATTCAAATTGGCATTCCTGCATGCGTATAGCCTGCGTGGCAGGCGCTAAAAGGGAAAGGGAAAGGGGGAATTTGGGCGCGCGAGGGAGAAAGGAAAGGAACGCCTGCAAGGACGCCATTGTTTTCTCCATCTTTCCTGCTCAGATTCTGAGCGTAAAAATAGTAATTGGTCAGAATTAATTAAATGTCAATCTGCGACTTAAAACCTTTTTCCAATTGGTTGAAATCAACATCAAGCTATTTGAGTAACTAAACATATGTCGTTAGTGAAGCGTCATGAGATTTCTCTACGGGAATTCATCGTTAGAAGGCATCAATTTCAGCTAGAATCGTATGAACAAAAAGGTCTGTCAGCAGATGAGTTTTACTGACTGGTTCTGAAAAGTATCATTTCCCAACAGCTTGTCGGTTCTACTAGGCCAGAAGAAAGAAAGGATCAGAAAAATCATGCTGCCTGTGTGCTTGTTATCTGCTGTTTTACCCGCGTTATCAACGGCAAGACATCACAGGCCTCAGAGTTCCGGAAGTTAAAAAATGCGTAGCGCCTGGTTGCTATGTAGTGACGCAATCATCCAGTTGAGTATCTATCATCCTAGCACTTTTGCGGCCAACTACCGTAGCGCTCGTAAAGTACTTTAATCAAAATCGTGTTCAAACCCCTGTGGAGGAAGTCTGTTTATTTTTTTAAGTCAATAAATGCACTTATGACTTTCACGAGGTTCAATTTTGCATAAATTATCAAAAATTTTGTTAAGCGGGAAATTCGCGGGAAACGGACCCGGGGAAACGGAACTCTATAGCGGTGCAAGACGAATGTTTCGAGAGTCGAGGATGTGCTTACAATCCATTCACTATATTTTTGCCACGAAAGGAATAATTATTGGCATGATAGCTTGTGCAATGGTAATTTTATCAATACAGGTCGCGACCTTGTTCGCTCCAGAACGCTGCGACAACCTCGTTTGGCGCTCTTCTCACTACTTCCAAAACATGTTGCGATCAGTAAGTAGACTCAAGGACTTAGTTCTCAAGCCATTCGATTTCTACACCTTATTCTTTGTCTCAAGATTCTAGCAAAGTAAGGCCATCCCCATAAAATGTTTCGTTTCTTATCGCCCTCCCTCTCGTGAAGGTGGGTCGGTAAGTCTGGCAACGCGACCACATTATATTCTGCATGCAGGATGGCAGCACAATTCAACGTGTCTTTCAGGTCAGCCCTAATTTGTAATTTGTAAGAGTATCACAATTGCGATCTCCCTATTCTCGCTTAAGCTTTCTTTAATTAAACTTTCATAAAAACAAACAATGGGGACATTCTCTTGTATGACCAGTGACTCAATCGGCTGGAGGAAATATCTGCTTCCAAGTGGGTTAAATGCCTATATATACCTCTTGTTAGCCGAGTTTTCGGTCCGTACTGTACATTACGAACCAAGTTTTTTTCCATCGATTTATGGCCCAAGCGCGAAGCGCGCGGGCCATAAATCGATGGAAAAAAACGAGGATCCGTCATTTACAGTACGGACCGAAAAAACGAGGCTAATAAGATGTTTATTATATGGCTTCTTCCTGTTTGGGAGGCCGGAAACAAGTGCAGGACGCACGATTTGACAGTCATTTGACAGGCGTCAAAAAAGAAAGTTTGTATTGGCGCACGAAAACAATAGCACATAACAAAGGCTTTCCGAGGAAGTTCGCCATGTTGAAAAAGTTTATTCGGTCAAAACTAAGATAACCTGAGATCAGGCCCAATTTTAGCGGTTTTCATACATTCTCTCTAACGGCTACCGCTAAAATTGGGCCTGATACAAACTCTCTCACGTTTGTGCTCGTTACGGCCAGATTTTGGCCGAAACGCTGTTTGGCTATTGGAACAAAGCCACAAGATCTGATTGGCTGTCCGAAACGCCGGAAGTTGAAAGTGCTTATTCCTCGCGTGGTTGTTTTCGTGAATGGTCCGTCGTCGGCGGAGAGAAGTATCAATTTTGCCGTCTTTTTTATTGTTTTATGGTCTTATGGTAGGAAAATAATGCCTTAATATGTGCCATGGAAATTCAAAAAATTTATATGGTTGTTCATATCTTCTCAGGATTTGCTTTATTTACGGAACTAATGTGAGTGTATCGCGGAGTTGAATACCTCTGCAAGTTAAAACGTTGTTGACCGCTAACAAGGTGCCTTTTGATTTACCAACAAACGACTGCAAATCAAAATATTGTCCATCTTAAAACTGGTTTCATTTGAAAGTTTAGCCGGGAATGACTTCTCTGAACGGGGTACGCAAGCGGAGGCTCACTGGGAAAGAAACCTAAATCGCCAACTGTTAGACGGAAAATATCGCATCGCTCTTCAAGGAATTTTTGTAAGCATTATTCTAAAAGCTGGTGGCTTAAGGTAACAGACTGGTTATTTGCCTTTTGTAAAGAATAAACCAGGAAAACTGGTGTCCTCGCTCGTTTGCTGTTTGCTTTTGTTTTTAAAGATTTATGTACTGAAAATCGGGGAAAATCGCCGAGGAAAATATTAAGGTATCAGCCACCCTTCAGGACCGTCCGCGCGCGGATCGCTGTAGCGTTAGTTGTTTTTATAAAAACCCCTATAAACCATATATTTTTTAAGAGCTTAATAATTCCAGATTATGGATTTGAACTAACAAAAACGATTTACTTAAATGTGCTTCGAAATTGGAACGCTTTGTGTAAAAGTACACGTCTCTATAAATCATGTTCCACTCCCGCCGGAAATAAACGGAAGAAAACAATTAACACCGCATTCGCTTCTCAACACGTTCCACTAAGGGACGGACCATTAGAAAACTTATGGGGGGCGCGGGCGAAGTACAAAAAAAAAAATTCGCGCAAGGGAAAATTAAATGAAAAAAAAATTCTTGCAAGCCAATTAACCCTAAAAAATATTCATGCTATGGCCTAAAAAAAATTCATACAACGAATTTGATAACGAAAAAAAATTCCTGCGGCTCGAAAATTCCCCTCCCCCCCCCCCATAACTTTTCTAATGGTCCGTCCCTAAAAAACCGTGTCTCAGATTTTTGACAAGTGCGTTTATTTTTCTTTTATTAGCAAATGAAGTTGGGGAAGGCAATTAGTCAACACTCCCTGTGGAAAAAAAGCTCTAGCTTTAAAATGAAAAGGAGTATTAAAATTCACAGACACGGTTTTGTAGAAGAGATATATGGCATCACTCTGGCCAAATTTTAGCCAAATTGATTGAAAGGCTGCCGACTTGGAGTTCAAAACGTACCAGTCGATCGCAAAATTTGCGTTCGGAGATAAAATAGAACATAGGCACGTTAAACGTGCATGAGCTATTTTGAATGCGTCAGTGTAACTTTAATGCTTCGGTGTAACCTTACCAAGAGTGATGAATCTACCTCTTTCATCTAAATGTAGATTGGGTTCTGTGCGAAATTGCGTATTGCAGTACATAAATCAAAACGCGAAACGCTCAGCTGAGTCGATCCTAAAGCTATATATTCACTTTCCTCTGTCTTTCCCTGTTACATCTGGTGCAAGTTCAACAAATAAAGTGAAATAAATTTCTACTCACCAAACGTTGATTAAAAGGAAAACTCTAAGGTTTCCTCGGAGTTTCTTGAGCCAAAATGTGACTCACCGAATACTGAATAGTTACGAAATACCAGGATTTTTATCATGGTGGTAGATGGTTGCATCATCATAATTCACGAGGTGTTCACGTGCGATTCTACTCAGTGAAGCAGTCTTTAACTCCGACAACTTATTTCTTCATGTTTTAAAAGCTATTGCTTCTCAAAAGACAAGAGCCTTTTTTAAGGCATTGGCTACAAAACCAAATAGGTCTTCATACGTCCAAGTTACTATTTATCATTGGAAAAGCCAATCTGCATGAGATGTACAGTCACACAGCTGGCACGTGAAAGTGTTGGACTTTGCCCCCTTTCGTGGTTCGTACGTGAGGAAATTCGAGTTATCACACAGTAATCTAGTAAACAGAATTATAAAAATAACTCACGCACACAATTTGCGGGTGAAGATGTTGGTCTTTCGTCCTTTTACAATTCGTACGTTAAAAAAAGGCAAATTCTTTACTACAAAATTTTCTCAAACGATTTTAAGAAATCACCTCGGCTTCATTATAACATCTGCTATTAAATTATGTTTCATACAACGTCAAGGTTGATAACCTAACATTTATTAACATTTGTGAAACAGTCTTTAACTCCGACAACTTATTTCGTCATGTCTTAAAAGCTATTGCTTCTTAAAAGACAAAAGCCTTTTTTAAGGCATTGGTTACTAAACGAAACAGGTCTTCATACGTCCAAGTTACTATTATTATTGTGAAAAGCCAATCTGCATGAGATGTACAGTCGAACAGCGGGCACGTGAAAGTGTTGGACTTTGCCTCCTTTCGTGGTTCGTACGTGAGGAAATTCGAGTTATCACACAGTAATCTAGTAAACAGAATTATAAAAATAACTCATGCACACAATTTGCATGTGAAGATGTTGGTCTGTGGCCCTTTCACAATTCGTACGTAAAAAAGAGGCAAATTGTTTTACTACAAAATTTCTCAAACGATTTTAAGAAATCACCTCGGCTTTATTACAACATCTGCAATTAAATTATGTTTCATACAACGTCAAGGTTGATAGCCTAACATTTATTAACCTACAAGAAAATTATCAAACTGCCGAAATATATTTCTAGTTATATCATGTTACTCCACTCAATATAACATTATCTAATTATTGTGTCAACTAGCTTCTTCCAATTTTATTCCCTAACGCTACTGTTTCTACTTAAGTTACGCATCTTTACTAAATACAACGAAAAAGGTCGGTTGAACTTTGTAAGCGAGAGAATAATATTTTAAAAGCTTATTTACAGGATTAACAATACTCGATACAGCTTTCAAAAAAATAAGCTGCCTTTTAATCTTCTAAAACCACATTTTATAGGGCGCATACTTTCGAATTAAAGTCTATATCTAAATATCAATTATTACTTCACTGGAAGAGATTTGAAAATATATGATCTTTTATACTCTACCCAGTTGTAGCAGGTGAAACAGAACTCATACTGACGTGCGTTGTACCGATAGCCGAATTAGGTCAGAAATGCCTCGAAGCAGCATCCACACTTAAATATGAACTCTTAAACAGCTGCTTCACTGTTCACAGCGTTTGAATCATGAAGATATTTTATGTAATGCTTCCAAACACCTGTACCCGTAATAAAAGACGAAAAAATTGTGAAGGATCAAGATGGCGGTCTCAAAGTGCCCTTGTTCGACCTTTACCAATGCCATGTTTAAATAGATGCCAAGATCTCATTGGTTCCTAAGCATCAACTCATAGTACCTTCAACCTTATTGGCTCTTGCAACAAACATCCCAACATACAAAGCCACAAAGATACATACGCTCACACCACTGACATATGAGCTATTTTTTCAAAATAGCTCAAAAATACATTTTTGGCGGCATCCTACCTGGAATGAGATTATAACACCTAAATGTTTATTCTGATTGATATCAGAGAGGGATCAATTTTCTCTAACAATAGGACTTTGACAGGTAACATGTAACAGGAACAAACTTTCGCGGCAAGCAAGTGAACAGTTTAATTCTCCGTTGGAAAACTTCCACTCTTTTACACCACGAGAAGCACGGTTTAATTCTTTCTCGAGCAAAAGTTTTGCCTCTCCTTCGATCTTTTTTGTATGATCCGCCTAGGCATTTTTGTTGATCGGCGCCAGGCCAAGGAAACTAAAAAACTTTGAAGCCGCCGAATGTCCACCACCGATTGCTCGAAGGCCAAGAACTGAGGCCCGGTTTATTTCAAACGCTCTTCTCTTCTCGGAAGAATTAAAAACAGAATTTGTCTTGTGCGACGGACAGCTTTCATTCTCGCACTGGATTCTCCAGGTAGAACCAAGTCCATGCTTAGTCGCTACATTTTCCATGACTTGGACTCTTCCCTGGCAAAATCGACAAGATACAGACTCGTCCAGTTTCTCAAGCAACTTTTCGCTCGATACGATAGCTCGACCGCTTATTGTTTTCCACGTTCCATCAGCAGATGGGGTCGATGAGCTTAATTGGCTTTCTTTTTTCTGGTTCTTCAAGCTGGATTTTGGAGCAGCTTGCACTCTCATTAACTGCAGCATTTTCGCTTTTCTGAATATCCAACTCCTCGAGCCACCTCTCTTGCTGATAAAATGAGCCCTTATCGCTCTCTGCCAATTTTGCGGCCCATTCTTTGTCAAACTCGCTCTTCGATTTCTTTTTCGCTCTCGGTTTCGATTACGAAAACGGACACGACCTTTTCTTTTGATGTTCACGTGACACTGAAAGATTTCCCGATGAGGACATTTGAGTTCCTAAGTAAGTGTACTCTTGTACAACATCAATTATTTGACTATCTATGAGAAAGTGAAAATCAGCATTTTCCTCGCACGTTTCTGAAAAACTATAATTTTTGTTTTCTTGGGAATGATTTACATCATCCATGAAGTACAGAATGAAGATAGTTTATCGAGGCAATTTTGTAGTCCTGTTTTGGATCGTGATGAAATGATTAAATCGTCTGCATATAATAGAGAATTTAGTTTTGCACCGTTTGGCAAAACAAAAGGATCAGATAATGTATTTTCAAATGCGAAAGGTAGGTCGTTAATATAAAGATTAAAAAGCATTGGACTTAAGATACAGCCTTGCCGTACACCTCTCGCATAACGGAATGATCGCGTTTGTTTTTGGGCAATTTTAATTGAGCAGGAAGAGTTGTGATATAAGCTTTTAATTAAGTTATAAAAAGAACCACCAACATCAATTTGCAGCAGCTTATTCAAGAGCCCGTCATGCTAGACCGAGTCAAAAGCTTTTTTGAAATCTACAAAACAAGCGTAGATCTTTTCGTTGTGATTATGAATGTACTTATCTATAAATAAGTGCATCGCGGCCAGACTTAATTGACAGCTAGTCATTCACAGTTGCTTTATTTTTGTTATCTTTTTAACTAGTAGCCGGGATGAGGAAAACAATGGCTTCCTTGCAGGCCCTTCCCCTCCTCCCTCCTCCCTCGCGACCTTTTTTCTGCTGAGCAGAATTTTCACAGTCCTTAAGTTATCCATTTATCAAAAAGTAATTACAACAAGCCCCAGCATCAAAATATCAAAAATGATAGCCTTAGTGATCATTTTCGGCCACAATTTCCAGTCACATTCCTTACAAAACAAGCAGAGTTTCCCTTGGGTCCTAATAACAGCGTCGAATTCAGAAAAACTCACCTCTCAACCTTTGGCCACTTGATCTGTTTACAGTTAGTTCAATTCAACACTAATTATGCGCAATTGTTTGCATGGCCTCTGATCCACATTTGCATATGAACTCTACATGCGGACAAAGCTTTTGGGACAACCTTGCAGTTTTCGGCATAAAACCGGGGAAAATGCGTAGAATTGTTAAGCGACTTCTCTTCCCATAAAAAAATGCACATAAATGTTTATTTTTAACTTGTAATAAAACAATAGATGGTTTACGTTCTGAGAAATGATCAATTTAATCACGCCTTAAGTGATAAATGCTCATGTAATAAATAAAACCAATACCGTTTAGAAAGATGCCGTTTTAAAAACTGTATTGAAAAACGATTACAAAGACTTCGTTACAGACGATCTAAAATAAAGTGGGATATTCTAAAGTTGTAGTTTTCGGCATAAAACAGGGGGAAATGCGTAGAAATTGCTGAGCGACAGTCTCTTCCTATAAAAAATGCACTTAAATGTTTATTTTTTACCACGTCAAATTTACAAATGTCAGGTTTTCGGGAAAAGTCATCAAATTTTGCCGGTTTAACACCAACAAAATTCTACACGAAAATAGCTCCTGTTGGATGGTTGGAGGTCTCATAAAATTTTCTGCGACCTCCCTATTCATGTAAACATTTATTAAATTAGGGCGCAGAAATTTCTTAGACTACGAGTAGTCCCCCATTTTTCCTCGGGGATAGTCGAGCGAACAAAACGAGAGCGTACGTGAAAATCACCCCACGCGAGACAGGTGATGACAAAGCCCAAGCT